>NC_073746.1:332486443-332786443 GCF_029784135.1 Toxorhynchites rutilus septentrionalis | reverse complement strand
TGTTGGAGCTGAAAAACAACTAAACAAACTAATCCACGAAATCGACGAAAGGATGTCGAAATCTGAAGCTGTAAAACTGAAGATAGAATGGACCTTTAACCCACCAGCATCACCGCACTTTGGAGGAGTTTGGGAGCGACTCATCAGAACTATTAAAGACAATTTATATTATATGATAGGTTGTAGTCGGACACCTTATCCTGAAACGTTACGAGCAGCTCTAATACAAGTAGAGTTTATCTTAAACTGTCGCCCACTAACACACATACCGTGCAATAATGATGTGGAAGAGGCTCTAACACCGTTCCATTTCCTAATTGGACGGGCAGGTGAATACGTTCCACCTCAAAATTTGGACAGCAACAACCTCACTCGAGTTCAATGGGAACTAGTGAACCACTACAGTCAACAGTTTTGGGATCGATTCAAGAAACAATATATACCAACATTAATATCGCGACAAAAATGGACGCATAAAGTTCAGCCCATTGAAATAGACGACATAGTATTGATAACAGACAGTACTATACGTTGGGGCCTATGGTTGAGAGGACGAGTAACTGGAGTTATAAAAGGAAAAGACGGCCAAGTACGTACAGCGTTCGTTAAAACACCCAAAGGGACCTTTAAACGAGCAGCACATAAGCTAGCAGTATTGAATATACGCAAGGATGCCGCTCTGAAAGACATAACGTCTAAAGAAGTAAACAAAATGAACACCTCATTTACCGCACTCCATCAAGTTATTGAAAGAAACAGCAGTGTGAATTGTGAGAAATTTGAGCCGAAGAAAAAGAAACGACGAATCAATCCTTGTACTACAACTGTATTAACAGCGGAAACTTCAAAAGTTTTGGTACAATCGGATTACTCTCAAAAAGGCGAATCTAGAAGGAAAATAAGATGGAAATCAGATACAGTTAACCGGTTAACGCTCATGCAACTGTTGATTGCTGCAATGTTATTCGTGGGATGCAGTGTACTAGGCTCAACATCTCATGGATTGATCGCATACGACTGTGCCAATGCAGATGTAAATATGACTTCATATTCTTTGTTGGATGTGGCATCTTGCTTACCGCCAACAACTAACCTGACAACAACGGAACTTCGGATACAAATGTTACAAAGAAATTCGAAAATTCAAACAAAGGTATTTCAATGTAAAGTCATCATCAAGAGGTCGATTCGACACTGTGGTATGCACTCCCACACTTCTGATTATCAACACGGCTTTGCCTACATCGTGAAGGAGTTTTCATCCGAGGAATGTCGAAAAGCTCACTATAGTGGAGCAGTTACACTAGCCGATAACACTGTTATTCAGGAATTGAATCTCAACAGCACAAATAGAGGTCAAGTATTGGTGGTAGGATCAATAACTGGCAGTTCCTGCAGTGGAGGAGTGTACAAAACGCCGTTATACACGTGGACAAACGCCTTAGTATATTATGAATATACGATTACACTTCAAGATTATGTCGCCTCTGTAGACATTGAAAGTAGCCAGATAATGTTGAAAGGAGGTTTAACGTGTACATACACACATGGACGTTGTTTGGACGCTGAAGAAGGCTATCTAACTTGGGACATCGACATGAACCGTAGATGTGAAGAAAGCGAGTTTGAAGTTATTTTTGAAGGAGTTGTCAACAAAACAACGAATAACCAAATGAAAACCATTGGAGAGGTTGTAGTGTACAGCACAATATCGGAACGACATTTATTTTCGATAAAAACTACAGCAAGGACATATATATGTGGACACGTTGGGTTTAAAACAGACCATCCCAGAATATTAGTTTTGGAGTTATCCAACATGAGATCGCCATTTGTTAGAAAACCTACGTCAGGTTCAAATAATGATCTATTTACTTACTTCAATTCGAAAATAACATTCGTCGAAAACTACATTGGTCAGAAATTAGACGACGTATACAATTCGGTTATGACAGAGATGTGCAAACTAGATAAGGCTCTACTGGAAACTAAATTGACATTAGCAAGAATCAATCCAACGGAGTTTGTATCGAGCATAATGAAGAGGTCAGGATATACAGCAGTTGTTGCTGGGGAAGTGCTTCATGTTATTGAATGCAAACCAGTATTTGTTACGCCAAGATCCGAAGCGCGATGCTTCCAAGAAATTCCAGTTGAATTTAACAACAGGTCGATGTTTTTGGCACCTGTGACAAGAATACTCCAGAACCGCGGGATTGAAATAGATTGCACACCTTTAATACCAGCAAAATTCATGTTCGGAGGAAAATGGTATACAACTGATGGACGATTACGTGAAACAACTCCACCAGAGAAATTAGTGTCGGACATAGTTACAACATGGTCCTACACACCTCTTCCAAATCTAATGCAAAGTGGTGTCTATGATGCAGACAATCTTAAAAAGATGAGGGATATGATTTATGAACAAGGAGATCGTAGAGTGGCAACGAATGTAATACACAAGGTGCTGATTGGACAACGACCCAATGATCAAGGATTCAACTTCGGAGCCTTAGTATCTGGAGATGTAATCGACGATGCAATAACAAGGTATTGGATGCGGCTTATGTCTTGGTCTACATGGCTCGGAAACATCACATCAACGGCGATTGGTCTATATATGATGGGCAGGATGATAAAGTTTATCGTCGATACAATCATGCACGGCAGAATTCTATACGACATATATGGATTCGGCTGGCAATTGATGGCATTTTGCTGGGATTCACTCACAACGTTTCTTTCTCACCGGAATGCAGTACGACATTTACGTGAAACATCAATCAATTCAAGGAAGACTGAACCATCTGATGACATCAATATTGCTACGACTAGGGAGACGGCAATACCTATGGAAGATACGACAACACAACCCATTTGTGGACGAATTTTACCAAGAGTATAAATAATGTGAATTAGTGAATTAAAATAATTAAAAGTGAATTAGATAATAGCTAACAAAAATTTATAAAAAAAAAAACAACTGAATACTTATACAATTGCTAATTCTTTGAAGTGTAAATTCGAGCAGGTAGATTTACGGAAGGGGAAATGTAAGAAATCGAAAGAATTTAGCAATTTAATTTCAATATCGTAAACGATCGAAAGAAGGACAGAAGAAAAACACTATACGATAAGAGCGAACCGTGTGTAAGATCCTAAAATAACAATCCTATCGGGAGCGGGTGCAATAAAACCTGGTGCAATAAAACCTAGTAGAAAGGAAAGGAACCGAAAACAATCGCACACATTTCTTATCGCGTTAGGCTCCGTTGCTCTTAGAATGCAGTTATGGATATCGTATGTTTTGAAATACAGATAGCGATAGGTAAAGGACTTGTATGAAAAGAAGCAAGGACGTTTATAGTCTTCTCTTTCTTTCGCACGTTAGACTTAAATTTAGGGTAGATTTAGGATAAACTAAAATTGTATAAAAACCCAAGGTTCTCTGAATAAAGTAAGTAGTCTTTGGAATCGTGTCTTACGATTAAGTAGTCCGAAACCACCTCCATTGAATCGACTGACGAGAGTTCTTCAGATTCAAGTCTTCCAACGTTCGCAGCAATAGTTGTATAATTTGCGCTCGGAGTTCGTGAAGATCTTGTACTCGTTGATCCTCCCGCTTAGTTGATGTTCGATATTTTGATCAGCTCCCGTTCGTTGCTCGTTCCGTACGGAATTAGTGCGAAGGCAGTCAGTTCAATTTATTGAAAGGAATAAGTCTGATTAGCTTCCGTTCGTGGCTCGTTCCGTAGGGAATTAGTGCGAAGGCAGACAATTCAGTTTATTCCAGGAATAGGTTATTTCTCGTGACGCTTTTCTTCTACTTCAACTTTGTAAATTGCCAATCCAGACTCAGAAAGGTTGATTCCTTCGCTCAACCGAGTTTGCGTATTGGGCAACTTTTACAGCATCTATCACACCGACTGGACAACATCGTTGCTGGACGAGCTGGACGGCGAGGGATCGAGTGCCTTTCTCAAGGCAAGAGGGCGGAGGTGGTAGCGCTGGAGTAGAGTAATAGAGTAGAGTAGAGTTTTCAAAGGGCCTTGGAAAGGCTAGAGACGAATGAACTGCAAAAGTTTAAAGTCTCTATAATACAAGACCTTCCTTCCTTCGAGTGCCTTTCTCAAGGCAAGAGGGCGGAGGTGGTAGCGCTGGAGTAGAGTAATAGAGTAGAGTAGAGTTTTCAAAGGGCCTTTCTCAAGGCTAGAGACGAATGAACTGCAAAAGTTTAAAGTCTCTATAATACAAGACCTTCCTTCCTTCCGTAACGATCATTCTCATTCAAACCGTACACCACATCAGTTCGCATCACAACACATCAACAAACCAACCCAAGCAGCCATGTCTGGACATGGCAAAGGAGGAAAAGTGAAGGGAAAGGCAAAATCCCGCTCGAACCGTGTTGGTCTTGAGTTCCCCGCAAGGGTAGCTACGCCGAGCGCGTTAGTACTAGTGCACCAGTCCACCTAGCCGGCGTTATATAGTTTCGGCCGCCGAAGTGATCGAGTTAGCTGGCAAAGCTGCTCGCGACGATAAAAAACCCGCATTCGGAACAGAACACATTCGGTTCGGTGGACATCAAGACAACAGGCAGTTGCAGCGAGTGGCGAGTGGCAAACGCAATCGCAAAACGGCAGCTGGTAGCAGAAGAAAAAAGTTTGTTCTTTATACAATCTGCTTTGGTGGCAAATCCAGAACAAGGCGGCATCGAGGGCGTCCGAAATGGTTTTTTTCAAAACCACCACGTACCACGTACAAAGTTTTCTAAATTGCTGCCATTCCATAAAACTAAGCGCCGTGTTTTCAGGGCCATTAAACCTTTCAAAAAAGAGTTTACGAAATACAGTTCAATGCTTTCTAAAATAATATCCAAAATAATAATAAAACACAAATTGATTTTATCATAATTTGTTTGCCAGGATCTGATGAGTATGTGAATTTGGCAGTTGTTCTGAGCTTATTGATAGTTGGGGACTTTCCTGATTATTCAATTTTCACCAATTTCTGAATTGTTTCCATATTGAAAGTACAGTAATTTACAATTAGTTCGATATTTAGCTAATTGGACGGACATGTAATGCGACATATTTAGTTGGACATTTTTGTAAACATAGAGATCCAAATTATGACCCCACATTGAAAGTCGACACTGTACCACTGTCATCGCAAATGTTCAATTACAGGTTAAAATCGCCTCCAATGCGACACTGAGTGGTGCTTCGGCACGTCGCATTGAATGTAATTTACTGTACAACATGTCACAAAGCTGGATGGGAAGAAATTTTCCAACTGTGAAAGCTGTTGCGAGTGGCAACAAATCGCTAAACAGGAAGGTTAAGCCGAACTAGATGGGGATATCGAGTGATAACAAAACAATAAACTCTTTAGATTGCAGATAATTTTGTGATCCTGAAAAGGACCCTTTTTAGCCTGTGAATCCAACGAGTGAACAAATCGTAATGAATGTATTTTTTTGCCATCGCTGCCTTTTAACGCTCATTCGTTCGTCTCGTTGGACTCGCCCCTTTGGCTGAGTCTGCCGATTTGTCTCTATCCTGTGAGTGTGTACCGCTAGAGTATAAAACATGCGGACCCCAAAAAAATATCTTATTTTCTTTCAAACCGTAAACCCGTGTGGTTTTTTTTTTTATTAATCCGATTATTTTTACAGGCTCAGTTACATAAGTTTAATGGAGCCAAACTCTTAACTATATTTCAACTAGCATATATCAACATGTTGTTTCCTTAATTCTATGGTTAATGAAATAGGAAACCGATTACTCGCGGTCGACTCGAGTTTAGAAGGGTGACACATTTTCATTAGGAAAAGGATGGGATGTAAGGAGATGTGTGTTTACACTCGCACTCACATTCACATACACATTCACATTCTCATTCACACTTCACACTCAATTCTTAAAACTATCCTTACATTTAATATGTGTTTACAATTTAACTTATTCTAATGTTAGTAGGAAGGGAACCGATAGCTCGCGAAAGACGAAAAGGAGGGGAAAAGGATGTATGAACAATCACACTCGAAGATCGATAGCTTTAAGGAAAACATATATTTGGGACATGTAATCAAGGTCTAACCGAGCCAAAACATCTCTCACCGGCACATTGGACTGCTTTCCTCCAGCCCGAAGGGAGTTTTCTAAATTCGATCTGGCGACAAGATACAACTCGCACGACCAAACAACGTGCTCGATGTCGTGGTAACCATGGCCACAACCGCAGAGATTGCTGTCGGCAAGATTAAAACGAAAAAGCAGCGCGTCTAACGAACAGTGATTGGACATGAGTCGGGAGAAGGTGCGAATAAAGTCCCGACTCAAGTCCAGACTTTTGAACCACGGATTGAGACTAACCTTAGGGATAATCGAGTGAAACCACCGGCCCAATTCATCTTCGTTCCATTTGCGTTGCCAGTTAACGATGGTATTTTTACGAACTAAAGAATAAAATTCATTGAAGGCGATTTGACGCTGATAAATTTCGCCTTCAATTGCACCTACCTTTGCTAATGAGTCAGCCCTCTCATTACCCGGAATTGAGCAATGTGAAGGGACCCAGACAAAGGTAATGACATAACAGCGTCTGGATAAAGCACTCAAAATTTCTCGTATTCTCTCAAGGAAGTACGGCGAGTGCTTTTCCGGCCTCACTAAACGGATAGCTTCGACAGAGCTCAGACTATCCGTTACAATGTAATAGTGTTCAACAGGTCGTGAGGCGACGCTGTCCAGCGCCCAGTGTATTGCTGCCAATTCAGCAATATACACTGAGCAAGGATACTGAAGACTGTGTGAGATGCTAAAAAAAATGTTGAACACTCCAAATCCTGTGGACTCATTCATAGAGGACCCATCAGTAAAGTACATATTATCACAATTGACACGCCCATACTTTGCTTCGAAAATCGTAGGAACGATCCCCGATCGATGATAATCTGGAATTCCATGGATATCCTGCTTCATGGACAGATCAAAATGCACAGAGGAATTGATGTAGTCAGGAAAACAAACACGGTTGGGAATATACGAAGAAGGTTCAACCTGCATGGAGACGAATTCATGATATGAGCTCATGAATCCAGAATGAAAATTTAGCTCGGTCAGCTGCTCAAAATTTCCGATCACCAATGGGTTCATAACCTTACACCGGATGAGGAACCGAAGAGATAATAAATTGAAGCGATCTTTTAGTGGGAGTACGCCTGCCAAAACCTCGAGGCTCATGGTATGCGTTGAGGGCATACATCCCAACGCAATACGGAGACAAAGATACTGAATTCGCTCGAGTTTAATGAGGTGTGTTTTGGCAGCTGATTGAAAACAGAAACTGCCATACTCCATCACTGATAGAATAGTTGTTCGATACAACATTATAAGATCTTTGGGATGGGCTCCCCACCAGGTGCCGGTAATTGTACGGAGAAAGTTTATTCTTTGTTGACATTTTTTACTCAGATACCTAATATGGGCCCCCCAAGTACATTTGGAGTCGAACCAGACCCCAAGATATTTGAATGACATAGCATGAGTGATCGGTTTACTCAAAAGTTGAAGCTTTGGTTTTGCTGGTCTATGCTTCCTAGAAAAAACCACCATCTCTGTTTTCTACGTGGAGAATTCGATCCCTAGCCCAATGGCCCAGGTTGAAAAATTGTTCAAAGTATCTTGTAAGGGTCCTTGCAGGTCGGATTCGTTTGATCCTACGACAGACACCACTCCATCATCTGCAAGTTGTCTTAGGCTGCAATTTTGTGTAAGGCAATTGTCGATGTCACTTACATAGAAGTTGTACAAAAGGGGGCTTAAACATGAGCCCTGGGGGAGTCCCATGTAGGAGACCCGACTTACTGTCGAATCCCCGTGAGAAAAATTCAAATGTTTCTCACAAAGCAAGTTATATAACATATTATTCAATAGAGGCGGCAGACCCCGAGAGTGTAATTTGTCTGACAAAACCTCTATTGAAACAGAATCAAAGGCCCCCTTTATGTCCAAGAATACTGAAGCCATTTGTTTTTTTTCGGCGTAAGCCATTTGAATTTCTGAAGAAAGCAACGCAAGACAATCATTCGTCCCCTTGCCCCTGCGGAACCCATATTGTGTATCTGAGAGTAGGCCATTCGTTTCAACCCATCGATCAAGGCGAAACAAGATCATTTTCTCCAACAATTTCCGTATACAAGACAGCATTGCTATTGGGCGGTACGAATTGAAGTCGGACGCGGGTTTTCCGGGTTTTTGAATAGCTATAACTCGTACTTGTCTCCAATCATCCGGAATAACATTATACTCCAGAAACTTATTGAATAAATTCAACAAGCGATGTTTGGCCACATCGGGGAGGTTTTTCAACAAGTTGAACTTAATTCGATCCGATCCCGGAGCAGAATTGTTACATGAAAGGAGAGCAAGAGAGAATTCTACCATCGAAAACTCAGAATCAAGATCGCACCTATCTTGTGGCATATTTCGAACAAATTTTTGCACGGGAGCGGAATCGGGACAAACCTTTCGTGCAAAATTAAAAATCCATCGATGTGAATGTTCCTCGTTTTCATTCGTTGATGAGCGATTTCTCATGTTTCGAGCCACTTTCCATAATTTTTTCATTGACGTTTCTCGTGACAAACCTCCCACGAAATTTCGCCAATAAGCACGTTTTTTCCCTTCGATCAAATTTTTGAACTGATTCTCAAGGGCTAAATACGTTTGAAAATTTTCAGGAGTTCCACGTTTCCGAAAAGCTTTAAATGCATTCGATTTTTCTATATAAAGCTTGGAACATTGGCTATCCCACCATAGATTGGGAGGCCTTCGGGAAATGGTGGAACCTGGAATGGGTTTCGTTTGAGCGCGAACTGCGCTGTCATAGATCAAACGAGAAAGGAAGTTATACTCCTCCAATGGAGGTAAACCATCACTGGAATTGATGGCTAGAGCAATCGCGTCCGCATACTTTTTCCAGTCAATGTGTCTTGTGAGGTCATATGCCATGTTTATAGATTCAGAAGAATTCGACCCAATGGTGATGGAAATTTTGATTGGCAAGTGATCACTACCGTTGGGGTCCTGGATTACATTCCACTTGCAATCTAACGATAGTGAATTCGAGCAAAGCGAGAGGTCAAGAGCACTTGGGTTAGCAGGAGGTTTAGGAACACGTGTTGTTTCCCCAGTATTCAAAACGGTCATATTGAAGCTGTTACAAAGGTCATATATCAACGATGAACGATCGTTGATATATGACCTTTGTCGTCGTACTGTTCACCCCAGGCAGTTCCGTGATAGTTGAAGTCTCCCAAGATCAATCGTGGCTCAGGAAGAAGTGAGCACATGTCAACATGTTGCTTGCGGCTAACCGCAGCTCTCGGAGGCCAATACAAGCTGACAATACAGAGGTCTTTGCCTCTGATGTTTGCATGACAAGCAACAGCTTCAATCCCTCCAATAGGTGGAAGGTCAATTCGAAAAAATGAGTGGCACTTATTGATCCCCAATAGCACCCCCCCGTATCTGTCATCACGGTCCAAGCGTATAATATTGAAATCATGGAAAGAGAGATCATCTCGCGAAGAAAGCCAAGTTTCGGACAGAGCAAAAACATCACAATTGAATTCATGAATTAAAAATTGGAATGTATCCAATTTAGGGATGAGACTACGACAATTCCACTGTAAAACAGTGATATCTCCGACCTCTCTATTTAAATTAGACATCAAGAGAGATAATCATTGCAAGGAGGGGCCATGTTTGCATCAATTGTTGCAAAATTGTCTTTAATACTGGAAGCATTGAGATGACAATGGTTCTGATGGAGTCGGAAACATTAAAACACTTGAAGATTTGATCCAGAAGGTCAGACAACTTTATAAATCCCGATTGGGAAGTTGAACTGGACGAAAAAATAGGGACAGTTGGGGTTTTTGATGTCCCCTCGAGTGCTGGGTCGTTCGAAGGTGAACTATTCCCACGGAAGCCAGGAGGAACCTGATTTTGCTTGTCCGCGGCACTCGATTTTTTAGGCAAGCTAACAGGGGGTATCACCGGGGGGAGTTGTTCTTGAACTTTGGGAGTGGTCACATTCTTGCGCCGGGGATTCCCTTTGGAAATAAACGGTGTGTCCCCGCTAGCTGTGTCCGCTTCCATTTCATCAACTGGCAACGAGGAAAAAGTATTGTGTGTTGAGATTGGTTGTTGTTGTTGTTGGGTCAGTGGAGAAGCGCCCTTTAAAATTTCCGCAAATGTGCGCTTCGAGCGTTCCTTTAAAGAGCGCTTCTGTTTCTCCCAGCGACTCTTATAAGTTTCACAAGCTGAGAGCGCGTGTGGAGTTCCCCCGCAATATGGACATTTATGCTCAGTCGCACTGCAGGATTCCCCCACATGTTGCTCTCCGCAAGTTGCACAGCGCTCCTTGTTGGCACAATAATCTGAAGTCTCTGTTTTCTACGTGGAGAATTCGATCCCTAGCCCAATGGCCCAGGTTGAAAAATTGTTCAAAGTATCTTGTAAGGGTCCTTGCAGGTCGGATTCGTTTGATCCTACGACAGACACCACTCCATCATCTGCAAGTTGTCTTAGGCTGCAATTTTGTGTAAGGCAATTGTCGATGTCACTTACATAGAAGTTGTACAAAAGGGGGCTTAAACATGAGCCCTGGGGGAGTCCTATGTAGGAGACCCGACTTACTGTCGAATCCCCGTGAGAAAAATTCAAATGTTTCTCACAAAGCAAGTTATATAACATATTATTCAATAGAGGCGGCAGACCCCGAGAGTGTAATTTGTCTGACAAAACCTCTATTGAAACAGAATCAAAGGCCCCCTTTATGTCCAAGAATACTGAAGCCATTTGTTTTTTTTCGGCGTAAGCCATTTGAATTTCTGAAGAAAGCAACGCAAGACAATCATTCGTCCCCTTGCCCCTGCGGAACCCATATTGTGTATCTGAGAGTAGGCCATTCGTTTCAACCCATCGATCAAGGCGAAACAAGATCATTTTCTCCAACAATTTCCGTATACAAGACAGCATTGCTATTGGGCGGTACGAATTGAAGTCGGACGCGGGTTTTCCGGGTTTTTGAATAGCTATAACTCGTACTTGTCTCCAATCATCCGGAATAACATTATACTCCAGAAACTTATTGAATAAATTCAACAAGCGATGTTTGGCCACATCGGGGAGGTTTTTCAACAAGTTGAACTTAATTCGATCCGATCCCGGAGCAGAATTGTTACATGAAAGGAGAGCAAGAGAGAATTCTACCATCGAAAACTCAGAATCAAGATCGCACCTATCTTGTGGCATATTTCGAACAATTTTTTGCACGGGAGCGGAATCGGGACAAACCTTTCGTGCAAAATTAAAAATCCATCGATGTGAATGTTCCTCGTTTTCATTCGTTGATGAGCGATTTCTCATGTTTCGAGCCACTTTCCATAATTTTTTCATTGACGTTTCTCGTGACAAACCTCCCACGAAATTTCGCCAATAAGCACGTTTTTTCTCTTCGATCAAATTTTTGAACTGATTCTCAAGGGCTAAATACGTTTGAAAATTTTCAGGAGTTCCACGTTTCCGAAAAGCTTTAAATGCATTCGATTTTTCTATATAAAGCTTTGAACATTGGCTATCCCACCATAGATTGGGAGGCCTTCGGGAAATGGTGGAACCTGGAATGGGTTTCGTTTGAGCGCGAACTGCGCTGTCATAGATCTAACGAGAAAGGAAGTTATACTCCTCCAATGGAGGTAAACCATCACTGGAATTGATGGCTAGAGCAATCGCGTCCGCATACTTTTTCCAGTCAATGTGTCTTGTGAGGTCATATGCCATGTTTATAGATTCAGAAGAATTCGACCCAATGGTGATGGAAATTTTGATTGGCAAGTGATCACTACCGTTGGGGTCCTGGATTACATTCCACTTGCAATCTAACGATAGTGAATTCGAGCAAAGCGAGAGGTCAAGAGCACTTGGGTTAGCAGGAGGTTTAGGAACACGTGTTGTTTCCCCAGTATTCAAAACGGTCATATTGAAGCTGTTACAAAGGTCATATATCAACGATGAACGATCGTTGATATATGACCTTTGTCGTCGTACTGTTCACCCCAGGCAGTTCCGTGATAGTTGAAGTCTCCCAAGATCAATCGTGGCTCAGGAAGAAGTGAGCACATGTCAACATGTTGCTTGCGGCTAACCGCAGCTCTCGGAGGCCAATACAAGCTGACAATACAGAGGTCTTTGCCTCTGATGTTTGCATGACAAGCAACAGCTTCAATCCCTCCAATAGGTGGAAGGTCAATTCGAAAAAATGAGTGGCACTTATTGATCCCCAATAGCACCCCCCCCGTATCTGTCATCACGGTCCAAGCGTATAATATTGAAATCATGGAAAGAGAGATCATCTCGCGAAGAAAGCCAAGTTTCGGACAGAGCAAAAACATCACAATTGAATTCATGAATTAAAAATTTGAATGTATCCAATTTAGGGATGAGACTACGACAATTCCACTGTAAAACAGTGATATCTCCGACCTCTCTATTTAAATTAGACATCAAGAGAGATAATCATTGCAAGGAGGGGCCATGTTTGCATCAATTGTTGCAAAATTGTCTTTAATACTGGAAGCATTGAGATGACAATGGTTCTGATGGAGTCGGAAACATTAAAACACTTGAAGATTTGATCCAGAAGGTCAGACAACTTTATAAATCCCGATTGGGAAGTTGAACTGGACGAAAAAATAGGGACAGTTGGGGTTTTTGATGTCCCCTCGAGTGCTGGGTCGTTCGAAGGTGAACTATTCCCACGGAAGCCAGGAGGAACCTGATTTTGCTTGTCCGCGGCACTCGATTTTTTAGGCAAGCTAACAGGGGGTATCACCGGGGGGAGTTGTTCTTGAACTTTGGGAGTGGTCACATTCTTGCGCCGGGGATTCCCTTTGGAAATAAACGGTGTGTCCCCGCTAGCTGTGTCCGCTTCCATTTCATCAACTGGCAACGAGGAAAAAGTATTGTGTGTTGAGATTGGTTGTTGTTGTTGTTGGGTCAGTGGAGAAGCGCCCTTTAAAATTTCCGCAAATGTGCGCTTCGAGCGTTCCTTTAAAGAGCGCTTCTGTTTCTCCCAGCGACTCTTATAAGTTTCACAAGCTGAGAGCGCGTGTGGAGTTCCCCCGCAATATGGACATTTATGCTCAGTCGCACTGCAGGATTCCCCCACATGTTGCTCTCCGCAAGTTGCACAGCGCTCCTTGTTGGCACAATAATCTGAAGTGTGACCAACTGACTTGCATTTGTTGCAAGTCATGGGCTTTGGCACAAAGAGTCGCACCGGCAGTCTCAATTTGTCCACCATAACGTAGTCAGGGAGAGCGGAACCAGCAAAAGTTACTCGAAACGAGTCGGACGGCGTGAATTTAGTTTCTCCCCCTTCCTGGGGGAGAACTTCCAGTTCCAGTTGCATTTTCTGGATAAACCTTGACACGGGGTGGAGACACAACAGGAGAGGAAAGCGGGGTCGATTGTTGAGCGGAAGCGGAAACAGCAGGGTTGGGTGGCGTGATCGGGAGTTCAGCGGGAGCGGGAGCGTGAGGGGGAGCGAGAACGGGAGTGGGAGCGAGAGGGAGAGCGAGAACGGGAGCGAGAGGAGGAACGGGAGCAGGAGATTGAGGGGGTGAAGAGGAGAGGTTTGTGAATTTTCTTGAGGGGGGCTTGTTTAGGTGGGTTAATTCCTCCCCCGAAAAGACTTCTTCTGAAGGGGGAACGCGTTTAAGCGACTTCCCACCTCCCGTAGATGTGGAGGGATAGACAGTGGATTCAATCTCCATGCCAACGGGTTCTCCGCATTCTGCCATATAAAGTGGCAGATGTACAATTTTTCAGTGATTTCTCAATCTTTTTTACTGATTATTTCTTAAACTAAAAACCTTAATCTAATAAAAAATATACTTATATCGCACACCCGTGCGGTTGAATTAGAACGGTTCCCAGCGAACCGCGTGTCGATCGTACAACAGATGCAACGGTGTATGGCTCCACAGTGCGATGATGATTTCGATGACGATGATATGGCGATAAACACGCCAGCACACAGCGCCCGCGATGCAGGTCTTCTTCCTTCCGCTTTGTTTGCTTCACACTATTACAGTCCAAAAATCCCGTTTGGGTGAAACAATTATTTCACCAGCAGCGAAAGTAACGGTATCACAACAGTATCACAAGATAACGGTATCACCAGACGGGAGAAAATACACCCGGCGGTCTCGACTTCACGAAGACGAATGAACCCGTGTGGTTGTACGGCATCGTTTAACATCGCATCGCATCACATCATAAAAAGAAAACAAGCAGCAACGTGGACGTGTGGACGTAACAAAGGAGGACAAGTTAAGAGAAAGGCAAAGTCTCACTCGAACCGTGCAGGACTCCAGTTGGTCGCATTCACTGATTGCTCAGCAAGGGTAACTAGGCCGAACGGATTGGTGCCGGAGCACCAGTATACCTAACAGCGATTATAGAGTTTCGGCCGTCGTAGTGCTCGAGTTGGCTTGCAAAGCTGCTCACGACAATCAGAAAACACGCATCAAGAACAGAGCAGCTTCAGTTCGGCGCTCATCAAGGCAACAACTAGTTTCAGCGAGTGGCAAACGCAATCGCAAAACGGCAGCAGGTAGAAGAAAGAAAAAGTATGTTTATACAGACTGCTTTGGTGGCAAAACCAGCCACCGTAAAACACGGCGCTTTTCAGGGCCATTAAACCTTTCAAAGAAGAGTTACTAAGAGTTTTTCACAATACCAATGCATTCTAAAGTGACATAATATGACATATAATATAAACTGATTTTTTTTGTTTATGCTTGTTTTTGAACTTATTGGTGGTTGGGGTCTTTTAAATTGATCATTCAGTTTTCACAAACATAGTTCCCGAATTGAAAGTGGCTTCAAATTACAACACATTGTATGCAGGACGGCATTCACGAATTTTCTCGATAGCAAGAACTGCTTTCTTTAGTTGATAACTGATGTTGAAAATTGACTGAGGTTACATCTGCATTGTATAGAAACATAACTAAGGAGCAACATGATGAGCTATGTATTTCCTGCTGCTCTGTTCTTATTTTAAAGGACTTCAATCCTAAGGTCATCCGTCCCTGTACTCACTGCTGGTTTTTCAGAACGCTTATAGCTCGTTTAATTCTCGACAGATCGTAGAGTTCGTCTCCAAAACCTCAGTTCTTCTTCATTTTTATTTATTTTGTTTGCGGAGATACAAATCTTACAATTCATTCGTTTCCGAAACCACAGTTTAAGGTACGGTAATGTGCTCAATAGTGAAATATATGATAGTGAACGAGCTGATGACCACCTATGCATTCCCTATCACAGCCATCATTTTGATTGTACGATATGTGTATACGCCGAAAGATGCCCGACGTTGAACATTTAATAAGTACAAAGCCTTCAGAAAAAAATCAAGGATCAAGTTTGTAAAAAAAAACGCAAAAACACAACACCAAAGTTTCTTTTCAGGACCCCCAACATGTTCATAAAGAGTAAACAGTAAACTAATCCATTTTTCAGGTAGATAGGTAGGTATTCACGTAGGAGAAGAAAATAAAACAATATATTTCAAATATATATTTAGCAAAAGATGTCCCCTTTGTATAGTCCTACGTCTTTCAGGTTATGTCACCGACATTACCCACCCGTCTTTTTTCCTGACTACATCAATTCCTCTGTACATTTTGATCTGTTTATGAAGGAGAAAATCCATGGAATTCCAGATTATCATCGATCGGGGATCGTTTCTACGATCTTCAAAGCAAAGTATGGGCGTATCAATTGTGATAATGTGTACTTTACTGATGGGTCCTCTATGAATGAGTCCACAGGATTTGGAGTGTTCAACGAAATTTTGAGCACCTCCCACAGTCTTCAGAATCCTTGCTCAGTGTATATTGCTGAATTGTCATAGATCAAACGAGAAAGGAAGTTATACTCCTCCAATAGAGGTAAACCATCACTGGAATTGATGGCTAGAGCAATCGCGTCCGCATACTTTTTCCAGTCAATGTGTCTTGTGAGGTCATATGCCATGTTTATAGATTCAGAAGAATTCGACCCAATGGTGATGGAAATTTTGATTGGCAAGTGATCACTACCGTTGGGGTCCTGGATTACATTCCACTTGCAATCTAACGATAGTGAATTCGAGCAAAGCGAGAGGTCAAGAGCACTTGGGTTAGCAGGAGGTTTAGGAACACGTGTTGTTTCCCCAGTATTCAAAACGGTCATATTGAAGCTGTTACAAAGGTCATATATCAACGATGAACGATCGTTGATATATGACCTTTGTCGTCGTACTGTTCACCCCAGGCAGTTCCGTGATAGTTGAAGTCTCCCAAGATCAATCGTGGCTCAGGAAGAAGTGAGCACATGTCAACATGTTGCTTGCGGCTAACCGCAGCTCTCGGAGGCCAATACAAGCTGACAATACAGAGGTCTTTGCCTCTGATGTTTGCATGACAAGCAACAGCTTCAATCCCTCCAATAGGTGGAAGGTCAATTCGAAAAAATGAGTGGCACTTATTGATCCCCAATAGCACCCCCCCGTATCTGTCATCACGGTCCAAGCGTATAATATTGAAATCATGGAAAGAGAGATCATCTCGCGAAGAAAGCCAAGTTTCGGACAGAGCAAAAACATCACAATTGAATTCATGAATTAAAAATTGGAATGTATCCAATTTAGGGATGAGACTACGACAATTCCACTGTAAAACAGTGATATCTCCGACCTCTCTATTTAAATTAGACATCAAGAGAGATAATCATTGCAAGGAGGGGCCATGTTTGCATCAATTGTTGCAAAATTGTCTTTAATACTGGAAGCATTGAGATGACAATGGTTCTGATGGAGTCGGAAACATTAAAACACTTGAAGATTTGATCCAGAAGGTCAGACAACTTTATAAATCCCGATTGGGAAGTTGAACTGGACGAAAAAATAGGGACAGTTGGGGTTTTTGATGTCCCCTCGAGTGCTGGGTCGTTCGAAGGTGAACTATTCCCACGGAAGCCAGGAGGAACCTGATTTTGCTTGTCCGCGGCACTCGATTTTTTAGGCAAGCTAACAGGGGGTATCACCGGGGGGAGTTGTTCTTGAACTTTGGGAGTGGTCACATTCTTGCGCCGGGGATTCCCTTTGGAAATAAACGGTGTGTCCCCGCTAGCTGTGTCCGCTTCCATTTCATCAACTGGCAACGAGGAAAAAGTATTGTGTGTTGAGATTGGTTGTTGTTGTTGTTGGGTCAGTGGAGAAGCGCCCTTTAAAATTTCCGCAAATGTGCGCTTCGAGCGTTCCTTTAAAGAGCGCTTCTGTTTCTCCCAGCGACTCTTATAAGTTTCACAAGCTGAGAGCGCGTGTGGAGTTCCCCCGCAATATGGACATTTATGCTCAGTCGCACTGCAGGATTCCCCCACATGTTGCTCTCCGCAAGTTGCACAGCGCTCCTTGTTGGCACAATAATCTGAAGTCTCTGTTTTCTACGTGGAGAATTCGATCCCTAGCCCAATGGCCCAGGTTGAAAAATTGTTCAAAGTATCTTGTAAGGGTCCTTGCAGGTCGGATTCGTTTGATCCTACGACAGACACCACTCCATCATCTGCAAGTTGTCTTAGGCTGCAATTTTGTGTAAGGCAATTGTCGATGTCACTTACATAGAAGTTGTACAAAAGGGGGCTTAAACATGAGCCCTGGGGGAGTCCTATGTAGGAGACCCGACTTACTGTCGAATCCCCGTGAGAAAAATTCAAATGTTTCTCACAAAGCAAGTTATATAACATATTATTCAATAGAGGCGGCAGACCCCGAGAGTGTAATTTGTCTGACAAAACCTCTATTGAAACAGAATCAAAGGCCCCCTTTATGTCCAAGAATACTGAAGCCATTTGTTTTTTTTCGGCGTAAGCCATTTGAATTTCTGAAGAAAGCAACGCAAGACAATCATTCGTCCCCTTGCCCCTGCGGAACCCATATTGTGTATCTGAGAGTAGGCCATTCGTTTCAACCCATCGATCAAGGCGAAACAAGATCATTTTCTCCAACAATTTCCGTATACAAGACAGCATTGCTATTGGGCGGTACGAATTGAAGTCGGACGCGGGTTTTCCGGGTTTTTGAATAGCTATAACTCGTACTTGTCTCCAATCATCCGGAATAACATTATACTCCAGAAACTTATTGAATAAATTCAACAAGCGATGTTTGGCCACATCGGGGAGGTTTTTCAACAAGTTGAACTTAATTCGATCCGATCCCGGAGCAGAATTGTTACATGAAAGGAGAGCAAGAGAGAATTCTACCATCGAAAACTCAGAATCAAGATCGCACCTATCTTGTGGCATATTTCGAACAATTTTTTGCACGGGAGCGGAATCGGGACAAACCTTTCGTGCAAAATTAAAAATCCATCGATGTGAATGTTCCTCGTTTTCATTCGTTGATGAGCGATTTCTCATGTTTCGAGCCACTTTCCATAATTTTTTCATTGACGTTTCTCGTGACAAACCTCCCACGAAATTTCGCCAATAAGCACGTTTTTTCCCTTCGATCAAATTTTTGAACTGATTCTCAAGGGCTAAATACGTTTGAAAATTTTCAGGAGTTCCACGTTTCCGAAAAGCTTTAAATGCATTCGATTTTTCTATATAAAGCTTGGAACATTGGCTATCCCACCATAGATTGGGAGGCCTTCGGGAAATGGTGGAACCTGGAATGGGTTTCGTTTGAGCGCGAACTGCGCTGTCATAGATCAAACGAGAAAGGAAGTTATACTCCTCCAATGGAGGTAAACCATCACTGGAATTGATGGCTAGAGCAATCGCGTCCGCATACTTTTTCCAGTCAATGTGTCTTGTGAGGTCATATGCCATGTTTATAGATTCAGAAGAATTCGACCCAATGGTGATGGAAATTTTGATTGGCAAGTGATCACTACCGTTGGGGTCCTGGATTACATTCCACTTGCAATCTAACGATAGTGAATTCGAGCAAAGCGAGAGGTCAAGAGCACTTGGGTTAGCAGGAGGTTTAGGAACACGTGTTGTTTCCCCAGTATTCAAAACGGTCATATTGAAGCTGTTACAAAGGTCATATATCAACGATGAACGATCGTTGATATATGACCTTTGTCGTCGTACTGTTCACCCCAGGCAGTTCCGTGATAGTTGAAGTCTCCCAAGATCAATCGTGGCTCAGGAAGAAGTGAGCACATGTCAACATGTTGCTTGCGGCTAACCGCAGCTCTCGGAGGCCAATACAAGCTGACAATACAGAGGTCTTTGCCTCTGATGTTTGCATGACAAGCAACAGCTTCAATCCCTCCAATAGGTGGAAGGTCAATTCGAAAAAATGAGTGGCACTTATTGATCCCCAATAGCACCCCCCCCCGTATCTGTCATCACGGTCCAAGCGTATAATATTGAAATCATGGAAAGAGAGATCATCTCGCGAAGAAAGCCAAGTTTCGGACAGAGCAAAAACATCACAATTGAATTCATGAATTAAAAATTTGAATGTATCCAATTTAGGGATGAGACTACGACAATTCCACTGTAAAACAGTGATATCTCCGACCTCTCTATTTAAATTAGACATCAAGAGAGATAATCATTGCAAGGAGGGGCCATGTTTGCATCAATTGTTGCAAAATTGTCTTTAATACTGGAAGCATTGAGATGACAATGGTTCTGATGGAGTCGGAAACATTAAAACACTTGAAGATTTGATCCAGAAGGTCAGACAACTTTATAAATCCCGATTGGGAAGTTGAACTGGACGAAAAAATAGGGACAGTTGGGGTTTTTGATGTCCCCTCGAGTGCTGGGTCGTTCGAAGGTGAACTATTCCCACGGAAGCCAGGAGGAACCTGATTTTGCTTGTCCGCGGCACTCGATTTTTTAGGCAAGCTAACAGGGGGTATCACCGGGGGGAGTTGTTCTTGAACTTTGGGAGTGGTCACATTCTTGCGCCGGGGATTCCCTTTGGAAATAAACGGTGTGTCCCCGCTAGCTGTGTCCGCTTCCATTTCATCAACTGGCAACGAGGAAAAAGTATTGTGTGTTGAGATTGGTTGTTGTTGTTGTTGGGTCAGTGGAGAAGCGCCCTTTAAAATTTCCGCAAATGTGCGCTTCGAGCGTTCCTTTAAAGAGCGCTTCTGTTTCTCCCAGCGACTCTTATAAGTTTCACAAGCTGAGAGCGCGTGTGGAGTTCCCCCGCAATATGGACATTTATGCTCAGTCGCACTGCAGGATTCCCCCACATGTTGCTCTCCGCAAGTTGCACAGCGCTCCTTGTTGGCACAATAATCTGAAGTGTGACCAACTGACTTGCATTTGTTGCAAGTCATGGGCTTTGGCACAAAGAGTCGCACCGGCAGTCTCAATTTGTCCACCATAACGTAGTCAGGGAGAGCGGAACCAGCAAAAGTTACTCGAAACGAGTCGGACGGCGTGAATTTAGTTTCTCCCCCTTCCTGGGGGAGAACTTCCAGTTCCAGTTGCATTTTCTGGATAAACCTTGACACGGGGTGGAGACACAACAGGAGAGGAAAGCGGGGTCGATTGTTGAGCGGAAGCGGAAACAGCAGGGTTGGGTGGCGTGATCGGGAGTTCAGCGGGAGCGGGAGCGTGAGGGGGAGCGAGAACGGGAGTGGGAGCGAGAGGGAGAGCGAGAACGGGAGCGAGAGGAGGAACGGGAGCAGGAGATTGAGGGGGTGAAGAGGAGAGGTTTGTGAATTTTCTTGAGGGGGGCTTGTTTAGGTGGGTTAATTCCTCCCCCGAAAAGACTTCTTCTGAAGGGGGAACGCGTTTAAGCGACTTCCCACCTCCCGTAGATGTGGAGGGATAGACAGTGGATTCAATCTCCATGCCAACGGGTTCTCCGCATTCTGCCATATAAAGTGGCAGATGTACAATTTTTCAGTGATTTCTCAATCTTTTTTACTGATTATTTCTTAAACTAAAAACCTTAATCTAATAAAAAATATACTTATATCGCACACCCGTGCGGTTGAATTAGAACGGTTCCCAGCGAACCGCGTGTCGATCGTACAACAGATGCAACGGTGTATGGCTCCACAGTGCGATGATGATTTCGATGACGATGATATGGCGATAAACACGCCAGCACACAGCGCCCGCGATGCAGGTCTTCTTCCTTCCGCTTTGTTTGCTTCACACTATTACAGTCCAAAAATCCCGTTTGGGTGAAACAATTATTTCACCAGCAGCGAAAGTAACGGTATCACAACAGTATCACAAGATAACGGTATCACCAGACGGGAGAAAATACACCCGGCGGTCTCGACTTCACGAAGACGAATGAACCCGTGTGGTTGTACGGCATCGTTTAACATCGCATCGCATCACATCATAAAAAGAAAACAAGCAGCAACGTGGACGTGTGGACGTAACAAAGGAGGACAAGTTAAGAGAAAGGCAAAGTCTCACTCGAACCGTGCAGGACTCCAGTTGGTCGCATTCACTGATTGCTCAGCAAGGGTAACTAGGCCGAACGGATTGGTGCCGGAGCACCAGTATACCTAACAGCGATTATAGAGTTTCGGCCGTCGTAGTGCTCGAGTTGGCTTGCAAAGCTGCTCACGACAATCAGAAAACACGCATCAAGAACAGAGCAGCTTCAGTTCGGCGCTCATCAAGGCAACAACTAGTTTCAGCGAGTGGCAAACGCAATCGCAAAACGGCAGCAGGTAGAAGAAAGAAAAAGTATGTTTATACAGACTGCTTTGGTGGCAAAACCAGCCACCGTAAAACACGGCGCTTTTCAGGGCCATTAAACCTTTCAAAGAAGAGTTACTAAGAGTTTTTCACAATACCAATGCATTCTAAAGTGACATAATATGACATATAATATAAACTGATTTTTTTTGTTTATGCTTGTTTTTGAACTTATTGGTGGTTGGGGTCTTTTAAATTGATCATTCAGTTTTCACAAACATAGTTCCCGAATTGAAAGTGGCTTCAAATTACAACACATTGTATGCAGGACGGCATTCACGAATTTTCTCGATAGCAAGAACTGCTTTCTTTAGTTGATAACTGATGTTGAAAATTGACTGAGGTTACATCTGCATTGTATAGAAACATAACTAAGGAGCAACATGATGAGCTATGTATTTCCTGCTGCTCTGTTCTTATTTTAAAGGACTTCAATCCTAAGGTCATCCGTCCCTGTACTCACTGCTGGTTTTTCAGAACGCTTATAGCTCGTTTAATTCTCGACAGATCGTAGAGTTCGTCTCCAAAACCTCAGTTCTTCTTCATTTTTATTTATTTTGTTTGCGGAGATACAAATCTTACAATTCATTCGTTTCCGAAACCACAGTTTAAGGTACGGTAATGTGCTCAATAGTGAAATATATGATAGTGAACGAGCTGATGACCACCTATGCATTCCCTATCACAGCCATCATTTTGATTGTACGATATGTGTATACGCCGAAAGATGCCCGACGTTGAACATTTAATAAGTACAAAGCCTTCAGAAAAAAATCAAGGATCAAGTTTGTAAAAAAAAACGCAAAAACACAACACCAAAGTTTCTTTTCAGGACCCCCAACATGTTCATAAAGAGTAAACAGTAAACTAATCCATTTTTCAGGTAGATAGGTAGGTATTCACGTAGGAGAAGAAAATAAAACAATATATTTCAAATATATATTTAGCAAAAGATGTCCCCTTTGTATAGTCCTACGTCTTTCAGGTTATGTCACCGACATTACCCACCCGTCTTTTTTCCTGACTACATCAATTCCTCTGTACATTTTGATCTGTTTATGAAGGAGAAAATCCATGGAATTCCAGATTATCATCGATCGGGGATCGTTTCTACGATCTTCAAAGCAAAGTATGGGCGTATCAATTGTGATAATGTGTACTTTACTGATGGGTCCTCTATGAATGAGTCCACAGGATTTGGAGTGTTCAACGAAATTTTGAGCACCTCCCACAGTCTTCAGAATCCTTGCTCAGTGTATATTGCTGAATTGGCAGCAATACATTGGGCGCTGGACAGCGTCGCCTCACGACCTGTTGAACACTATTACATTGTAACGGATAGTCTTAGCTCTGTTGAAGCTATCCGTTCAGTGAGGCCGGAAAAGCACTCGCCGTACTTCCTTGAGAGAATACGAGAAATTTTGAGTGCTTTATCCAGACGCTGTTATGTCATTACCTTTGTCTGGGTCCCTTCACATTGCCCTCTCACTGGCTGACTCATTAGCAAAGGTAGGTGCAATTGAAGGCCATATTTATCAGCGTCAAATCGCCTTCAATGAATTTTATTCTTTAGTCCGCAAAAATACCATAGTTAACTGGCAACGCAAATGGAACGAAGATGAATTGGGCCGGTGGCTCCACTCGATTATCCCTAAGGTTAGCCTCAAACCATGGTTCAAAAGTCTGGACTTGAGTCGGGACTTTATTCGCACCTTCTCCCGACTCATGTCCAATCACAGTTCGTTAGACGCGCTACTCTTTCGTATTAATCTTGCCGACAACAATCTTTGTGTTTGTGGCCAAGGTTACCACGACATCGAGCACGTTGTTTGGTCGTGCGAGCTGTATCTTGTCGCCAGATCGAATAGATATATAGTAGAATCCCGATTATCCGCGAAATAGTCTGACAGAAACCGCGAATAACAAACATCGCGGATAACGCGATGAAGGACTAAAATGAGGTGCAAACGCGAAATAAAAATATATCAGCACGAAAACTATGTTTTATCAGTACGGAAACCATTGAACTATCCATATGTGAGGTCATGTACACCAATGTTCAAATAATGTGGAAGCCGCGATCAAAACAAAAAAGCAAGTGCCTACTAATAAATTTCGGAAAGCTCTATAGAATTACTATGGAGCTTGCTTTCGTTGATAATCCGCACCGCGGACCTCATCGCAAAAAATTAAACCCTTATTTTTTATTTTTCCATCAAATTGCAACACTTTTTTAAAACTAGATTATTGGCTTTGGTTTAATATGTCGATCATCTGAATCGGTCCAATAGTTCAAAAGCTACGAATTTTCGAAAAAAGTGATTTTTAGAAAAAAAAAAAAAAGTGGGAAAATTTTTTTTTTATCACCCCAAAATAGAAAAAGGCACCTTAATAAAAAAAATAAAAAAATTACGAGACTAATAGCGAATTCGTTTTCGAAACTGAGTTTGTTAAAAACTGACTCTGTAATAAAAAAAAACCTTTTCAGTTTCACGAATGCGGCGGTTTGTTGGTGTGCGTTATATAGTCTGATTTGTTTTTTTTTTTTGACGTAGGACTACGTCTAACCGGAAGATATAGGGGGTGAAATGAAAATCTAGGCACTGAACAAGTAGGAAAAAATGCAAGATTTGGAACGCTTATAACTCGAGCATTTTTCAATAGATCGCAAAGATTTTTGCATCAATTGATAGGAAATATATCTACGCATCTATCATAATGAATAACATTTCATTTTTCTTGAGATAAATAATTGAATAATTGTGAAATATCAATCATTGTCCAAATGCACTTTGTGCCCATTTTTGATTGGTCCATTTTGTGCTCCTCAAATCGTACCTACCAAAACGGGCAACCAGAGCAGCAGCGAAATACAACGAGGCACGATTGGAAAGGAAAAAGAAAAAAAATGAAGAAACATTGGTTGCAGTCTCACACATACGTAATTCTCGAGCCAGCCAATCAGCTTAAAAATCCCCGCTCCGCTGCGTTAACGCTCATTCTCATCCAAACCGTACACCACATCGTTTCGCATCACATCACATCAACAAACCAACACAAGCAGCCATGGTTGGTTATGGCAAAGGAGAAAAAGTGAAGGGAAAGGTAAAATCCCGCTCGAACCGTGTTTGTCTGGAGTTCCCCGCAAGGGTAGCTAGGCCGAGCGCGTTAGTGCAGCAGTGCACCAGTCCACCTAGCCGGCGTTATATAGTTTCGGCCGCCGAAGTGATCGAGTTAGCTAGCAAAGCTGCTCGCGACGATAAGAAAACCCGCATTCGGAACAGAACACATTCGGTTCGGTGGACATCAAGACAACAGGCAGTTGCAGCGAGTGGCGAGTGGCAAACGCAATCGCAAAACGGCAGCTGGTAGCAGAAGAAAAAAGTTTGTTCTTTATACAAACTGCTTTGGTGGCAAATCCAGAACAAGGCGGCATCGAGGCCGTTCGAAATGGTTTTTTTCGAAACCACGAGTACAAAGTTTTCTAAATTGGAACCATTCCATAAAACACGGCGCTTATCAGGGCCATTAAACCTTTCAAAAAAGAGTTTACGAAATACAGTTCAATGCATTCTAAAATAATATCCAAAATAATAATGATTTTTTCATAATTTGTTTGCCAAGATCTGATGAGTATGTGAATTTGGCAGTTGTTCTGAGCTTATTGATAGTTGGGGACTTTCCTGATTATTCAATTTTCACCAATTCTTAAATTGTTTCCAGATTGAAAGTACAGTAATTTACAATTAGTTCGACATTTAGCTAATTGGACGGACATGTAATGCGACATATTTAGTTGGACATTTTTGTAAACATAGAGTTCGGGGTCCAAATTATGACCCCACATTGAAAGTCGACACTGTACCACTGTCATCGCAAATGTTCAATTACAGGTTAAAATTACCTCCAATCCGACACTGAATGGTGGTAATGCGACGTGCCATTGAATGTAATTTACTGTACAATATGCCACAAGCAGGATGGGAATAAATTTTCCAACTGTGAAAGCTGTGGCGAGTGGCAAACGCATTCGCTAAACAGGTAGGTTTAGCCGAAAAAGATGGGAATATCGAGTGATAACAAAACAATAAACTCTTTAGATTGAAGATAATTTTGTGATCCTGAAAAGGACCCTTTTTAGCCTGCATGTGAATCCAACGAGCGAACAAATCGTAATGAATGTATTTTTTTGCAATCGCTGCCTTTTAACGCTCATTCGTTCGTCTCGTTGGACTCGCCCCTTTGGCTGAGTCTGCCGATTGGTCTCTATCCTGTGAGTGTGTACCACTAGAGTACAAAACGCGCGGACCCCAAAAAATATCTCATTCTCTTTCAAACCGTAAATTAGTGTGGTTGTATGGCATCGTTTCACATCACATCGCATCAACGGATTGATGCCAGAGCACCAGTATACCTAATAGCGGTTATAGAATTTCGGCCGCCGGAGTGCTCGAGTTGGCTTGAGAAGCTGCTCACGACAAAAAGAAAACCAGCCTACAGAACAGAGCACATTCGGTTCGGTGGCAACAACTAGTTTCAGCGAGTGGCAAACGCAATCGCAAAACGGCAGCAGGTAGAAGAAGGAAAAAGTTTGTTTATACAGACTGCTTTGGTGGCAAAACCAGCCACCGTAAAACACGGCGCTTTTCGGGGCCATTAAACCTTTCAAAGAAGAGTTATTAAAAGTTTTTCACAATACCAATGCATTCTAAAGTGACATAATATGACATATAATATAAACTGATTTATTTTGATTATGCTTGTCTTTTAAATTGATCATTCAGTTTTCACAAACCCATGCATGGTTTCCGAATTAAAAGTGGCTTCACATTGTATGCAGGATGGCATTAACGAATTTTCTCGGTAGCAAGAACTGCTTTCTTTGGTTGATAACTGATGTTGAAAATTGACTGACGTTACATCTGCATTGTATAGAAAAATAACTAAGGAGCAACATGATGAGCTATGTATTTTCTGCTGCTCTGTTCTTATTTTAAAGGACTTTAATCCGAAGGTCATCCGTCCCTGTATTTACTGTTGGTTTTTCAGAACGCTTATAGCTCGTTTATTTCTCGACAGATCGTAGAGTTCGTCTCCAAAACCTCAGTTCTTTTTCATTTTTATTTACTTTGTTTGCGGAGACTACAAATCTTACAATTCATTCGTCTCCGAAACCACAGTTTAAGGTACGGTATGCATTCCCTATCACAGCCATCATTTTGATTGTACGATATGTGTATACGCCGAAAGATGCCCGACGTTGAACATTTGATAAGTACAAAGCCTTCAGAAAAAAATCAAGAATCAATTTTGTAAAAAAAACGCAAAAACACAACACCAAAGGTTCTTTTCAGAACCCCCAACATGTTCATAAAAATTAAACAGTAAAGTAATCCATTTTGCAGGTAGATAGGTAGGTATTCACGTAGGAGAAGAAAATAAAACAATATATTTAAAATATATATTTAGCAAAAGCTGTCCCCTATGTATAGTCCTACGTCACTCCGGTTATGTCCCCGACATTACCCACCCGTCTTTTTAACCCATCCGTTTATTAGGCTCATTTAGCAATTCAGCTGTCACAGAGCCGAATTTATTCGTATACATTTTTATGTTAAGATAACATTTGTTGTATATTATTTAGGCTTAAGATTCCTATCCATCGATAAACATTTGTTTTTTTTTTTAATGTATAACACAGTAGCTGTTTAGGCCTAAGAATATTCCAATTCTATCGATACACAACACATGCCGCCTTTTTCGGCGTTAGAATATTCCTATTGTTCGAATGTTCACAGTTGGACTGTTTACAACGGGACTGCTGATATGAGGCTTCCATTGCTGTGTTAGAATTAGCACCAATTACCGATGCAGCAGATCGTAATGTGAGCGGTAAGGGACTGGGATTACCGACACATGATGATTGTTGCGTGGACGTAGTAGCTAGAATAACACACAAAGATGGTCAGTTGAGGGGCCCTGAGTTATTAGCTCATGATCGTTCGCTTAGTAGCGGACACGCAACCAATTAGGCTACGAAGACCCCCCTCTGATTTGTTTTGATTTGCAATGACATATGTACAGTGTCGACGTCTGGTGAAGATATTAGTACTTGGGAAGTAAATTATTCACTATCAGATCAGAAGGGCCAAGCACAATGTAAAAATATAAAAGTTTGAATGAAAATTGCTACTTCATATTGTTTGATTACCTAACACATGTAGTCCTGACACTCACTTAACCATTTGTCGATGCATTTCCCGTTTGTTCCACGAATAATTACTGTTATCATCATCAGACACAGTTTTCGTTCAATATGTTTTTGCAATTTCAGAAAAACCTCTTATTTCATCACATAAAATATAAAAAAAAATACGTTAGAGTAAATTTTCATTAAAAATGTTGATTTTGAAAGCATGTTTAATCCACCTCATTATTTTCGCCTCCCAATGAAAGCACACGAAGCTTAATGGGCACCTTACACGATCATAATTATTGACAATAAGGGTCTTCAATATCGTGACAGCTAGGCTTTCGACATACGATCTAACATCAATCAATATTTTTCCACCTCACACGGTCAATATCGCCCGAAACAACGAAAGTATCCGCGATGGCTAGTGGCGACATTCGAGTTTGTGATCCAAACTATTCTCCATCAGATTGGAAGGCTAAAAGGGAATTTTCAATTGGTAAAATTTGAATGAAAATATCTGCTTGGTACTATTTAATTACTTGAAGCGCGTAGTCCTAACCCTAACTTAACCTATCTCCTGTGAATTTTCAGATATTCCTATTAAAATTTATTATTATAATATAACGTCAATTTCAGACACAATTTTTGTATGGGATTTTCTAACCACTTGCAGAAAAAAAAGTGATTTGCATTCACATAAAATACTAATTTGATTCGGAAAAGTTAATTTTCATTCATAATTTATACTTTGGAATTCATTTTTTCTTCTCAAAAACACATCATAATACTCGCTTCACAAATACAGACTGTTCCTCTCAGTTTCAGAGATGCCAGATTATTTTATTTTGAAAAAATATACGCAAGTTATATTATCTGCAAGCAAATGTTTTTATTCCATAAATAAGACTATGACAGTAGAATCCTGATTATCCGCGAGCGGGTGATCCGCCCTGTGAAGTATTCGTGACTGCGAGTTCCATAGTAAATGAATAGGCCTTTCCGGAATTTATTAGTGAGTGGTAGGCCCATGCTCTTTTGTTGTGGTCATGGCTTTTACATTATTTAGCCACTGGTGTACACGACCTTATAGATGGATAGTTAATGATTTCTGTATTGATAAAACTTAGTTTTTATGTTGTAACATATTTTTCTCGTGTTTGCATCCCTTTTTTGGTCCTTTAATGGATCATCCCAATGAAGCAAATGTTTTTATTCCATAAATAAGACTATGACAGTAGAATCCTGATTATCCGCGAGCGGGTGATCCGCCCTGTGAAGTATTCGTGACTGCGAGTTCCATAGTAAATGAATAGGCCTTTCCGGAATTTATTAGTGAGTGGTAGGCCCATGCTCTTTTGTTGTGGTCATGGCTTTTACATTATTTAGCCACTGGTGTACACGACCTTATAGATGGATAGTTAATGATTTCTGTATTGATAAAACTTAGTTTTTATGTTGTAACATATTTTTCTCGTGTTTGCATCCCTTTTTTGGTCCTTTAATGGATCATCCACAATTTTCGTTATTCGCGGTAAGTTTTTCCGACAATTCCACGGATAATCGAGATTCTACTGTAGCTTAAATTGACACATTATGTTTTTTCATCTGTGATTTTCCCAGATCTTCTCGTTCTTAAAATTTTATAGCGGAGTGTGAAGAAAAAAACAACCCGCTAGCGCAAAGAATGACCGAGTTCAACGTTGAAAAGTTCTTAAAACGTTGTTAAGTTTCATCCACTCTCTCACCATCACATTGTCAGTTTACTTTGATTAAAACCTCAACCTCAACCAAAACCTCAAAGTAAACTGACAATGTGATGGTGAGAGAGTGGATGAAACTTAACAACGTTTTAAGAACTTTTCATCGTTGAACTCGGTCATTCTTTGCGCTAGCGGGTTGTTTTTTTCTTCACACTCCGCTATAAAATTTTAAGAATGAGAAGATCTGGGAAAATCACAGATGAAAAAAACATAATGTGTCAATTTAAGCTACAGTAGAATCTCGATTATCCGTGGAATTGTCGGAAAAACTTACCGCGAATAACGAAAATTGTGGATGATCCATTAAAGGACCAAAAAAGGGATGCAAACACGAGAAAAATATGTTTCAACATAAAAACTAAGTTTTGTCAATACAGAAATCATTAACTATCCATCTATAAGGTCGTGTACACCAGTGGCTAAATAATGTAAAAGCCATGACCACAACAAAAGAGCATGGGCGTACCACTCACTAAAAAATTCCGGAAAGGCCTATTCATTTACTATGGAACTCGCAGTCACGAATACTTCACAGGGCGACTCACCCGCTCGCGGATAATCAGGATTCTACTGTCATAGTCTTATTTATGGAATAAAAACATTTGCTTGCAGATAATATAACTTGCGTATATTTTTGCAAAATAAAATAATTTGGCATCTCTGAAACTGAGAGGAACAGTCTGTATTTGTGAAGCGAGTATTATGATGTGTTTTTGAGAAGAAAAAACGGGTGGGTAATGTCGGGGACATAACCGGAGTGACGTAGGACTATACAAAGGGGACAGCTTTTGCTAAATATATATTCTAAATATATTATTTTATTTTCTTCTCCTACGTGAATACCTACCTATCTACCTGAAAAATGGATTAGTTTACTGTTTACTCTTTATGAACATGTTGGCGGTTCTGAAAAGAACCTTTTGTGTTGTGTTTTTGCTTTTTTTTTACAAACTTTCTCAATTTTTTCTCACTATCTCATAGTTGATTCTTGATTTTTTTCTGAAGGTTTTGTACTTATTAAATGTTCAACGCCGGGCATCTGTTGGCGTATGCACATATCGTACAATCAAAATGATGGCTGTGATAGGGAATGCATAGGTGGTCATCAGCTCATTCACTATCATATATTTCAATATTGAGTACATTACCGTACCTTAAATTGTGGTCTCGAATGAATTGTAAGATTTGTATCTCCGCAAACAAAGTAAATAGAAATGAAAAAGAACTGAGGTTTTGGAGACGAACTCTACGATCTGTCGAGAATTAAACGAGCTATAAGCGTTCTGAAAAAGCAACAGTAAATTAACACAGGATTAAAGTCCTTTAAAATAAGAACAGAGCAGCAGGAAATACATAGCTCATCATGTTGCTCCTTAGTTATGTTTCTATACAATGCAGATGTAACGTCAGTCAATTTTCAACATCAGTTATCAACCAAAGAAAGCAGTTCTTGCTACCGAGAAAAATCGTTAATGCCATCCTGCATACAATGTGTTGTAATTTGAAGCCACTTTTTATTCTGAAACCATGCATGGGTTTGTGAAAACTGAATGATCAATCAGTTTATATTATATGTCATATTATGTCACTTTAGAATGCATTGGTATTGTGAAAACTTTTAATAAATCTTCTTTGAAAGGTTTAATGGCCCTGAAAAGCGCCGTGTTTTACGGTGGCTGGTTTTGCCACCAAAGCAGTCTGTATAAACAAACTTTTTCCTTCTTCTACCTGCTGCCGTTTTGCGATTGCGTTTGCCACTCGCTGAAACTAGTTTTTGCCACCGAACCGAATGTGCTCTGTTCTGTAGGCGGGTTTTCTTATTGTCGTGTGCAGCTTTGCAAGCCAACTCGAGCACTCCGGCGGCCGAATTTCTATAACCGCTATTAGGTATATTGTGATGTGAAACGATGCCACACTACAACCACACTGATTTACGGTTTGAAAAAGAATGACATATTTTTCAGCGGATCCGCGCGTTTTGTACTTTAGCGGTACACGCTCACAGGATAGAGACAAATCGACAGACTCAGCCAAAGGGGCGAGTCCAACGAAACGAACGAATGAGCGTTAAAAGTCAGCGATGGCATAAAAATCAATTTGTGTTTTATTATTATTTTGGATATTGTTTTAGAAAGCATAGAACTGTATTTCGTAAACTCTTTTTTTGGAAGGTTTAATGGCCCTGATAAGCGACGTGTTTTATGGAATGGTTCCAATTTAGAAAACTTAGTACTCGTTGTTTTGAAAAAAACCATTTCGAACGCCCTCGATGCCGCCTTGTTCTGGATTTGCCACCAAAGCAGATTGTATAAAGAACAAACTCTTTTTTTCTGCTACCTGCTGCCGTTTTGCGATTGCGTTTGCGTCTGCCTGTTGTTGTCTTGATGTCCACCGAACCAAAACGCGAGCAGTTTTGCCAGCCAACTCGATCACTTCGGCAGCCGAAACTCTATAACGGCGGCTAGGTGGACTGGTGCACTGGTAATAACGCGCACGGCCTAGCTACCCTTGCGAAACAATTGGCGAATACATCTACGGGAAACTGCAGTCCAACACGGTTCGAGCGGGATTTTGCCTTTCCCTTCACTTTTCCTCCTTTGCCATGTCCAGACATGGGTGCTTGTGTTAGTTTGTTGATGTGATGTGATGCGAAACGATGTGGTGTACGGTTTGGATGAGAATGATCGTCTGCCTCGCTCGAGAATTACGTATGTGTGAGACTGCGACCAATGTTTCGTTCATTTTTTTTCTTCTTCCTTTCCAATCGTGCTTCATTGGATTTCGCTACTGCTGTGGTTGCCCGTTTTGGTCGGTACGAATTGAGGAGCACAAAATGGACCAATCAAAAATGGGCACATAGTGTATTTGGACAATGCTTGATATTTCACAATTATTCAATTGTTTATCTCAAGAAAAATTAAATGTTATTCGTTATGATAGATGCGTAGATATATTTCCTATCAATTGATGCAAACACCTTTGCGATCTATTGAGGAATGCTCGAGTTATAAGCGTTCCAAATCTTGCATTTTTTCCTACTTGTTCAGTGCCTAGATTTTCATTTCACCCCCTATATCTTCCGGTTAGACGTAGTCCTACGTCAAAAATGAATTCCAAAGTGTAAATTATGAATGAAAATTAACTTTTCCGAATCAAATTAGTATTTTATGTGAATGCAAATCACTTTTTTTCTGCAAGTTGTTAGGAAATCCCATACAAAAATTGTGTCTGAAATTGACGTTATATTATAATAATAAATTTTAATAGGAATATCTGAAAATTCACAGGAGATAGGTTAAGTTAGGGTTAGGACTACGCGCTTCAAGTAATTAAATAGTACCAAGCAAATATTTTCATTAAAATTTTACCAATTGAAAATTCCCTTTTAGCCTTCCAATCTGATGGAGAATAGTTTGGATCCCAAACTCGAATGCCGCCACTAGCCATCGCGGATACTTTCGTTGTTTCGGGCGATATTGACCGTGTGAGGTGGAAAAATATTGATTGAGGTTAGATCGTATGTCGAAAGCCTAGCTGTCACGATATTGAAGACCCTTATTGTCAATAATTATGATCGTGTAAGGTGCCCATTAGGCTTCGTGTGCTTTCATTGGGAGGCGAAAATAATGAGGTGGATTAAACATGCTTTCAAAATCAACATTTTTAATGAAAATTTACTCTAACGTATTTTTTTTTATATTTTATGTGATGAAATAAGAGGTTTTTCTGAAATTGCAAAAACATATTGAACGAAAACTGTGTCTGATGATGATAACAGTAATTATTCGTGGAACAAACGGGAAATGCATCGACAAATGGTTAAGTGAGTGTCAGGACTACATGTGTTAGGTAATCAAATAATATGAAGTAGCAATTTTCATTCAAACTTTTATATTTTTACATTGTGCTTGGCCCTTCTGATCTGATAGTGAATAATTTACTTCCCAAGTACTAATATCTTCACCAGACGTCGACACTGTACATTTATCATTGCAAATAAAAACAAATCAGACTATATAACGCACATCAACAAACCGCCGCATTCGTGAAACTGAAAACGTTTTTTTTATTACAGAGTCAGTTTTTAACTAACTCAGTTTCGAAAACGAATTCGCTATTAGTCTCGTAATTTTTTTATTTTTTTATTAAGGTGCCTTTTTCTATTTTGGGGTGATAAAAAAAAAAATTTCCCACTTTTTTTTTCCAAAAATTACTTTTTTCGAAAATTCATAGCTTTTGAACTATTGGACCGATTCAGATGATCGACATATTAAACCAAAGCCAATAATCTAGTTTTAACAAAGTGTTGCAATTTGATGGAAAAATAAAAAATAAGGGTTTAATTTTTTGCGATGAGATCCGCGGTGCGGATTATCAACGAAAGCTAGCTCCATAGTAATTCTATAGAGCTTTTCGAAATTTATTAGTAGGCACTTGCTTTTTTGTTTCGATCGGCTTTCACATTATTTGAACATTGGTGTACATGACCTCACATATGGATAGTTCAATGGTTTCCGTACTGATAAAACATAGTTTTCGTGCTGATATATTTTTATTTCGCCTTTGTATCTCATTTTAGTCCTTCATCGCGTTATCCGCGATGTTTGTTATTCGCGGTTTCTGTCAGACTATTTCGCGGATAATCGGGATTCTACTATATATCTATTCGATCTGGCGACAAGATACACCTCCCACGACCAAACAACGTGCTCGATGTCGTGGTAACCTTGGCCACAAACACAAAGATTGTTGTCGGCAAGATTAATACGAAAGAGTAGCGCGTCTAACGAACAGTGATTGGACATGAGTCGGGAGAAGGTGCGAATAAAGTCCCGACTCAAGTCCAGACTTTTGAACCATGGTTTGAGGCTAACCTTAGGGATAATCGAGTGGAGCCACCGGCCCAATTCATCTTCGTTCCATTTGCGTTGCCAGCTAACTATGGTATTTTTGCGGACTAAAGAATAAAATTCATTGAAGGCGATTTGACGCTGATAAATATGGCCTTCAATTGCACCTACCTTTGCTAATGAGTCAGCCCTCTCATTACCCGGAATTGAGCAATGTGAAGGGACCCAGACAAAGGTAATGACATAACAGCGTCTGGATAAAGCACTCAAAATTTCTCGTATTCTCTCAAGGAAGTACGGCGAGTGCTTTTCCGGCCTCACTGAACGGATAGCTTCAACAGAGCTAAGACTATCCGTTACAATGTAATAGTGTTCAACAGGTCGTGAGGCGACGCTGTCCAGCGCCCAGTGTATCGCTGCCAATTCAGCAACATACACTGAGCAAGGATTCTGAAGACTGTGGGAGGTGCTAAAAAATTCGTTGAACACTCCAAATCCTGTGGACTCATTCATAGAGGACCCATCAGTAAAGTACATATTATCACTTTGCATCGAAGATCGTTGGAACGATCCTCGATCGAAGATAATCTGATGTTCCATGGATATCCTGCATCATGGACAGATCAAAATGCACGGAGGAATTGATGTAGTCAGGAAAACAAACACGATTGGGAATATACGAAGAAGGATCAACCTGCATGGAGATGAATTCATGATATGGACTCATGAACCCAGATTGAAAATTTAGCTCGATCAGCTGTTCAAAATTTCCGATCACCAATGGGTTCATAACCTTACAACGGATGAGGAACCGTAAAGATAATAAATTGAAGCGATCTTTTAGTGGGAGTACGCCTGCCAAAACCTCGAGACTCATGGTATGCGTTGAGGGCATACATCCCAACGCGATACGGAGGCAAAGATACTGCATTCGCTCGAGTTTAATGAGGTGTGTTTTGGCAGCTGATTGAAAACAGAAACTGCCGTACTCTATCACTGAGAGAATAGTTGTCCGATACAACATTATAAGATCTTCGGGGTGGGCTCCCCACCAGGTGCCGGTAATTGTACGGAGAAAGTTTATTTTTTGTTGACATTTTTTGCTCAGATACCTAATATGGGCCCCCAAGTACATTTGGAGTCGAACCAGACACCAAGATACTTGAATGACATAGCATGAGTGATCGGTTTACCCAAAAGTTGAAGCTTTGGTTTTGCTGGTTTATGCTTCCTAGAAAAAAACACCATCTCTGTTTTCTCCGTGGAATTCGATCCCTAGCCCAATGGCCCAGGTTGAAAAATTGTTCGAAGTATCTTGTAAGGGTCCTTGCAGGTCGGATTCGTTTGATCCTACGACAGACACCACTCCATCATCTGCTCAGTTTCAGAGATGCCAGATTATTTTATTTTGCAAAAATATATGCAAGTTATATTATCTTCAAGCAAATGTTTTTATTCCATAAATAAGACTATGACAGTAGAATCCTGATTATCCGCGAGCGGGTGATCCGCCCTGTGAAGTATTCGTGACTGCGAGTTCCATAGTAAATGAATAGGCCTTTCCGGAATTTATTAGTGAGTGGTAGGCCCATGCTCTTTTCTTGTGGTCATGGCTTTTACATTATTTAGCCACTGGTGTACACGACCTTATAGATGGATAGTTAATGATTTCTGTATTGATAAAACTTAGTTTTTATGTTGAAACATATTTTTCTCGTGTTTGCATCCCTTTTTTGGTCCTTTAATGGATCATCCACAATTTTCGTTATTCGCGGTAAGTTTTTCCGACAATTCCACGGATAATCGAGATTCTACTGTAGCTTAAATTGACACATTATGTTTTTTCATCTGTGATTTTCCCAGATCTTCTCATTCTTAAAATTTTATAGCGGAGTGTGAAGAAAAAAACAACCCGCTAGCGCAAAGAATGACCGAGTTCAACGATGAAAAGTTCTTAAAACGTTGTTAAGTTTCATCCACTCTCTCACCATCACATTGTCAGTTTACTTTGAGGTTTTAATTTGTATCGTGAAAAGTACCGTATTTTACTATTAAAAGTATCATTTTCCAAACCAAAAGCATTCATTTATGATTCTTCCAATTTTAATCTCTATATATATATATATATATATATAAATATATATATATATATATATATATATATATATATATATATATATATATATATATATATATATATATATATAAATATATATATATATATATATATATATATATATATATATATATATATATATATATATATATATATATATATATATATATATATATAAATGTTCTGTTCGTTTGTGTACGAGTCAAAAACTCGAAGAGTACGGAACCGATTGAGATCAAACTATGATACAATATAGAAAACAACGAAACACATCTAGGATTGTTGTTACAACATCAAAAAAAAAGAAAAATTCAACTCAACCATGCAAACACAATGTGCCACAGCAAAGCGTGGCAGGGTACAGCTAGTAGTTTATAAATCTTAATTGCAATCGCAAAAAAGACTAACAAAAATTAAATGTGCGCATGCAAATCTGGCAACTCAGTCTGGAAGCCCGTGAGGTAAAACGTCAACATCATGCATCCATATGAAATGTCACGATAATGATGCACGAAAATCAGAAAACCCAGATTCGGCGTCGTCGGCCATGTTCAGCTGTCATTATACTCTCAAGTGTAATCATATTATCAAAAATATTGACCGTGTAAAGTCCACTTAATGCCGTCTACGCGAATATACTCTTCAAAATCAGAATCCGAATTGGATTACGATACCAATAATATATATATATAATATATATATATATATATATATATATATATATATATATATATATATATATATATATATATATATATATATATATATATATATATATATATATATATATATATATAATATATATATATATATATATATATATATATATATATATATATATATATATATATATATATATATATATATATATATATATATATATATATATATATATATATATAAATGTTCTGTTCGTTTGTGTACGAGTCAAAAACTCGAAGAGTACGGAACCGATTGAGATCAAACTATGATACAATATAGAAAACAACGAAACACATCTAGGATTGTTGTTACAACATCAAAAAAAAAAGAAAAATTCAACTCAACCATGCAAACACAATGTGCCACAGCAAAGCGTGGCAGGGTACAGCTAGTAGTTTATAAATCTTAATTGCAATCGCAAAAAAGGCTAACAAAAATTAAATGTGCGCATGCAAATCTGGCAACTCAGTCTGGAAGCCCGTGAGGTAAAACGTCAACATCATGCATCCATATGAAATGTCACGATACTGATGCACGAAAATCAGAAAACCCAGATTCGGCGTCGTCGGCCATGTTCAGCTGTCATTATACTCTCAAGTGTAATCATATTATCAAAAATATTGACCGTGTAAAGTCCACTTAATGCCGTCTACGCGAATATACTCTTCAAAATCAGAATCCGAATTGGATTACGATACCAATAATACAAAAGCAAAAGCAGCAGGTAATCCATTTTCATGGTCTTTATATTTAGATTTTCCAAAACAATACTCGGAACTTGACAGTTCAGTATAGTTGTATTGGTGAACACGAGTGCGAACCCGAACCCATCTAAGTGCGAAACTAACAGCTTTCGGAGTGAACCTCGTGCGAAGCTAGGTTGAAACTGAGTGAACAAAAAAACGTTTTGACATCAGTTAGTTTGGCACTAGGGTTGAAGCTGAACAAAAACGAATTCGCTATAATATACGCACATTGGTCTTGCGTTCAAACTGTCGTAAATTAAATACCTGTCAGTTCTATCAGAGAAGAGAAGTGGAACATGAGAGAAAAAAGTGGCAACGATTTGTGGCAAGAAAATGTAAACAGTGAAAAAATTGACAGATGGTTTACGCTCTAAAAATTGAACATAATGTTGAGATGTCTCTAAAAGGGTGGGAGACATCATATATAAGGTGGGAGGTTCGTATATAATGTTATTAATGTTAGCATCATCATGATAAACACGGCGAATGGGATAGAAATTACGAACTGAAAATTGAGTAAAATATACATATAGACGCTGGAACGTTGTGGACTAATATTATAATGCATTTTTATCGGTTTATGTATAATGCATTATCAAAATAAACCCATATGTATTGTAATCATAACTTGCTGTGCTATTCAGAACAACATTTATGGTCATATTCCACCAATGATGACAAATGTGTAATTTACGAATGAAGCTTCGCCATAGAAACTGAACATTGAATAAAAAAATTAAAATGTGGTAAGAGCATCAGTTGAAATATTTTAAAGCATTCTCATCGGAATAAATTGAATGATACAATAATTATACGACTAAATGATGTATGTACGCTTAAAAAACAACATAAAAATATGGTTTCTGAATTAATTTCTTTTTTTTTCAGTTTCGAACACATCCCGTAAAAAGCCATTTATATTTTTTAAAATACCCTCTGTTGGTATTGTATCCAGAATTTACAAGGCAATGAAACGTTAACGTCAATTAGTTTCTAGTAATCAGCTTTTTAGTTGCAGGTGTAATTAACCAACTATATTTTTTTAGTATTATATATATTCCATGCCAAACCGACATAGTGGTTCTCAAATTTTCGTGTAAATTGGTAGTTTTGTTCATTATCGTTAAATATTAGATTCCATTTCATTTTAGGGTGGTTCAAAAAATCTAGATTTTCCCCTTTTTCCAAAAATATATTTTTTAAATTCATATCTTTTGAACTACTACACCGATTTAGATGATCGACATATCAAATTGGCCAGTTAGCTAGGTTTTTAGAAAAAATAATATACTTGCAACCAAAAATAATTTTGTTTTCTTAATTATTGATCGTAATTGTTCTTTATAGTTTTCATTCAGGGGCGCTATATTTTTTCTCGAAAGCTGAGGATTTTTTAGATAACATATCCAAAAATGTGTTCTTCTTCGTTTTTAAATTATAATTTTTCAAATTTAATTGATGGTTCAAAAATATTTTTTCTCCTATTTTCCGAAAATGACGTTTTTCAAAAATTCATAACTTTTGATCTACTGAACCGATTCAGATAATCGACATAGTTAATTTAAGTAAAAAATTTCACACTTGCAAAAAATTATTTTTTTTTATTTATAAAAAAAAACAGATACAATTATTAATCACGAAAACAATTTTTTTTTCGCTAGTGCAATATTTTTCCAAAAAATTCTAGGCTTTAATTTGATACATCCATCATCTGAATCGCTCTAGCAGTTCAAATGTTATGAATTTTTGAGAATAGGAAAAAGGGGAAGAAATTAAAATGGGTGGGTTATATCTATGATATAAGCGCAAAGTTGACGTGGGACTACCCGAGCTTAGCAATCATTTGTTTGAGTTGATTAAATTTTTGAGTGAATGAGACAATTTCCGAATTCAATTGAATTCAATATATTTGTGAGTAAAGAGTTTGAATAAATACCATGTAAAATCAATTCATGCATTGTGATACATTATGTTCTTCGATACAAGTAAATTTAATGACAGTTTGCATTTATTTGCAAAGCTGATTTCCCAGATACCTTGGTTTTGAAGTCTGTGTTAGGGAACACATTTCGGTGAGAACAAAAGTCCTCATACTTTCATGTATTTGCAATGCCGATTTCCCCAAGGCTGCTTGGTTATGATGGCTGTGTTGAGGAAACCGTAAATCGGGCCAATCAAAACGAGGCAGCTATGGCGTTTAGACAACGCTTAACATTTTTCAGTTATTCAATTGTTTATCTAATGAAAAATAACATTTTATTAATTTCGATGGATGCGTAGAAATATTCCCTATCAATCGATGCAAAAATCTTTCCGATCCAGTTAGAAATGTTCGAGTTATAAGCATTCGGAATCTTTCATTTTTTCCTGCATGTTCAGTGTGAAGGTTTTCATTTTACCCCCCCATATACTCCGGTTAGACGTAGTCCCACGTCAAAATTAATATTCCGAACTATCGGTTAACTTTAAAAAACTATATCTCAAAAAAGAAAAAAGAACATATCTAATTTTTAATAAAAAATGTTAATGTGTAAAAAAAATCTTCAGTTTTCAAAAACAAAAAATATAGAAAAATATAGCGCCGTTGGTGCCGAAACCATGTAAACTATAAAAACGGATACAATCAAGAATTACGAAAACAAAATTCAAATTTCTTGCAAGTTTGATATTTTTCCAAAAAAAAGACTAGCTAATTAACTTCAAATGTATTGATCATCTGAATCGGCTTAGTGGTTCAAAAGTTATGAGTTTTTGATAAAAGTCATATTTGGGAAAAAGTGAACAAAATCGAATCACCCAAAAAAAAATAATACAGGTTCAATCTGAAAACCACTATATCAGTTTGGCATGAAATAGCAATAGTTCACAAATTTCAAAGTTCGCGTTTTTCTTCTTGTATTTCATGTCTTTTAGTGCGGCCATAATAATAATTAGGATTACTGCATTTGGATTGATGCTACAAAATATCATTAACTTCCTTGAATAGTGGATGTGATATAATTCACTTTATATATGTATATATATTAATAAATATTTTCAATCGAATAAATTTGTCAAACATAATGCAAAACTAAATACTTTTATACAGTGCCTTCATTTTTGACGTAGAACTACGTCTTTCATTAAGGGTGCCAAATCAGAAAACAGGTCACGTTTTTATGAAATAAAGTTAACGTTAATAACTATTTTTGCCGCGAGCGGATTTTAGCGATTCACATACTAAACGAATCGTAAATTCCCTAAGATTTGTTTAATATGTTATACATTAGAATCCCCTGGTTTGTAAATGGTTAAAATTCATGAAAATTTTAGGCGTTTCCATTTTTCCATACATTTGTTCTGTCTATTTGTGTGCTTTCCCGAACAGAACTGTCAATAACGAGCAACTTATCGACGACCAACGAAGGGGAAATCGTAGGATTTGAAGTCGTCGTGAACAAAGGAAAAGTAGAAGAATGAAGGGGAATATTTGCCTTGAGCATAAACAGTGGATCTCGCTGAGGCAAACTTTCATTCGGCATCGGACTGTTGAGCAATCCAGTTCACTTTGCTTTCGTTGCGCTTCGATCTAAGATTGGACCCCACCAGTGGTAATCCAACTTGGATATCGTCGTTTGCTTTTTCTTTTCGTTATTCGTATCGTGTGTTTTTCTTCCCGCGTCATAAATTAGACGTTTCGCGTAGTGTGTGATGAGCAAGAAGAAGAGGGAGGTAGGCTCTAGCCCTGCAAAAAACGAACGCATTGCCAGGGACAATGAAATTTCGAGGCAAGTGTCATCTAATGATGCACGCGATGTTGGTGTAGTGAAAAGCGCTCGCACTGAACCGAGCCTTCGCGAGTGTGACACCGCATCGAACAACACTAAATAGGCGATTTCGGCGCGTCGGTCGAAAATGTAAACGGCTTCTTTGGTGCCTTTGAGAATGCATCAATGCATTAAACTGGCGTTATGGCGAAGAAGGCGTTGAGGTTATGCTCCAGAAAAATATTTGGGGAATACCAAGCATCTTGGATGTCTTACTGGAATGTTATAAGTTATTTAGGTTCGCGTGCCAGTCGCAAAACTGCCTTCAACTAGGATTGCATTTGCGCTAATATTGATCATAATGAAGCATTGCTACTGTTTTCGAGGTTGTTGATATTAACAAAAAGAGTTTATTTCGCTTGTTTAGTCACCAAGAAAGTAAATGTCGTTCTGAAATTTTGTATGTAATTAGGTTTCGCTTACCAGTAGCAAAAATTCCTCCACTAAGGGTGACAGCTGCGCTTCTCTCGAGCATGAGAAAGTAATGCAACTTTTTTTGAGGCCAGTTATATTAACAAAAGCGTTTCTTTTGAGAATAGCGCAAAATGATGAGAAGTATTTGTATTCCTAGTAGCTTCAAGCAATCAATGTATGGTTCTGTATGCATGCTATGACGAACGCTTGTTTGGCGCTTGGTTTACGTTGTACGAACGATGCCTAGAGGTGCGATTGCTTTGAGGCAATACTAAATAATATGTAGCATGATATTTGATACTTGCAAGTGTTGTCATTGTTGTTGTTTCCGTTCGGTGCCAAAGATATATTGATGTAGTTATGAGATGTGGAATAATGGTGCTGGTGTAACATGTATATAATCGACTGTAGCCGAGTCTATGTCAATTGCGAAAAAGGCCACGGGAATAGCGTTCGAGGTAAATTTTCAATACATTGACATGAAATAATTTGCTACATACGATCAGCTAGTGTATTGTTTTGCGAGGGCAAGAATGAATCATCAATCAATTATCGTCAACTGATTTTACAATGAAAAACCATTTCAAAGATTATTCTACTAAGCAGTTGTTTCGAAAATTTTACAGCATTACAGAATAATATCCGAAGGTATAAACAAGCGACTTATATGAAATAACAGCGTTGTTCTACGTCAACAATGCGGTCGTATCTTGGACACAACCTCCTATAATTTTTTGAGTTTAACGTGCAAAGACCCTTCATTAAAAATGGTATTGGAACAACAGAGTAAAACTGACATACAATTATGACGGAGGATTGCTTTTTGATTGGCGCGTGCTCCAACTGGTGAACCGCCAATTAAAAGGCACTCCAACTAAAAAAGCGCCAATAAGCAAATGGTACTGTAAAACTGTGAAAAATATATTAAAAAAATATACAATCGAAGACTCTTTTTGTCGTTTATGAGTTTGGTCTTTTTAAGTTACTACTAGGCATGTTTGCGGATTAATGGAAAGATATGATATGTTGATCCTTGAAATAAGTTTGAAAGTTAAGAATTGGAAAAAAATATGAAATTCATGTGAATGGAGACGACTTTTGTGTACAGCACATGCCACTGGGGCCTTTTGCTGATTAAGTAAGTAAGATTTCTTCCAAAACATCATAACTTTACAACCATTGAGTCGATTTCAAAAATCGTCATATCAAATGAAATCTTATTCTTCTATGAATCAACTTCAATCTGTCATTCACGTAAACTCAAAAATTTAATACTACAGAAAAACTTTAATTATAAAGCTTAGAGAATTTGCTTAATTTTCCACAATTCGCTCTTTCACACCAAATTTCTATCTTGTCGCAATTTTAAACCTCTCAAATTGAATTGTCAAAATGATAGGTCAAAAAACGAAAAGCAGGAAAAATTAACAAATAATGGGGGGGTAAATAATAAAGCAAGGGTAATCATGGATTTTTCATAACCATATCAGCAAAATATTGAAAAAAAAAATCCTTTTTTAAATTCTCTTTCAAATTTTGATAAAATTGCACTGAATAGTTAAATAAGGGCAATATTAATATTTGAATAAACTTAAGGTGGCCGTACACTGTTTGCCCGGAGGTCAAATATTTGACATTTTTTGACAGATAAGGTTTGATTTGATATTTGTACAAAAACTATTTTGTTTGCCACTCTTCAATTTTCAACAGTAGTAAACAATATCAAACACCGAACATGGAAAAAATCAACTGACATATTCAAGGTAACCTAACCATGTACCGACAGGTTCGAAGAACAGACTGAAAAAATATTTTAGGCATCCAATAATTGAATATTTGCTTGTCGCTTGTCGATCAGTACACGTTGACCAAATTTTATCTGTCAAAAAGAGTTAAATATTTGGCTTCGGTCAAACAGTGTATGAGCACTCTTATGTAATTATAAACATGTTTATATGAACCTTCCCATCTTCTCATTCTTCATTAAAGACCTTGCGTCAGGACAGCTAGAAATCGATACACTCTCAAATCAAGTGTGCCTGAAAAAATTATATTCTTCACGTAAACAAGCCGTGAAAATGTGGACACTTTTTAGTTAATGAATTGTATGGAGTTCCACTGCTGTGGTTCTATCCAAGATGCTAAACTATAGGTGTTTCGTTCTTGACACTTTCATGACAATACCTGAGACGAGTAGCGAGACGTAGCTTTCTGCATTGTTTACTTTTTGTTTGGTTGTGTCGTTATGGTTTCATATCAACTCGCTGAGGAAAACAACTGAAGAAAGAAATAAGCAAATATATATTCGTGAAAAATAGTGTACTAGAGCTGCAATAAGGTATTTATATTATATATTATAACCGCTCCATGTAATGTAATTAAACATACACATACTCTTTACAGATACACAGGTCGGAGGCCACTGATCATTCAACAAGAGCCAAAGGTTGTACCGCTCATGGCAACTCTACACGAGCTGAAGATTGTACCGTCCAGTGACCATTCTACCCTGGATTCCTCGAGTCAAGAGAGACGCACCACGATTGATATGAGGTACAGACTAGGGGGGCGTCGCTGATCAATGGTCAGTTATACTCCAATAGGAAGTATCCCGTGTCGGCCACACATACATAGTACTGGAGACTGCAACATCCCAATTATGAGATCTTTGTAATACTAACCTCGAGCCAACCGCGAGTAATCGGTTACATATTACTAACATAGTTGTAAGACAAAAATTGTTAAAATATTGGACTCCCGGCCCCGTCAAGCTACGTGCCTTAATAAAATATATATTTTGGTAAAAAAATTATATATTATTCAATATTTTTGGGGGACAGTGAGAATTTGATTAGCTTGTGAGTGTGATAAAAGTGCTATAAGTCTAAGAAATCTGTTGTCCAACTCCTCCACAGATAATCGTTCATCTCGCAGTTCTCTATCATGCCAAAATTATATTGTGAATATTTTATTTACTTCAGATGCCGTATTATTGTGCAGTAAAAGGATGTGGAAACAAGGCTCTCATAACGAAAAATAACCCGAACATTGTTTACCACACTTTTCTCCGAGATGGAGATAAAAATCAAAAATCAAATCATATGCTCACGTCATTTCCATAGAAGCAGTTACGATGACCGACATCAAATGCGCCATGAACTTAATGGTACGAGGAAATATAGGATGTTGAATTCCAAAGTTAAACATTTTTTCTGCCTTATATGTATCAGCCATTCCATGTCTAACCGATATAGTGGTTCTCCGATTTTCGTGGAAAGTGGTAGATTGTAGACTTTATTGTAAAATATTAGACCCGTCTTTTCTTGTTTTTTTTATTAGGGCTGTGTGGTATACGTTGCAAATCGTGAATATTGTCACCGGATTAAGGGCATTGTAGTGATGTAGAACGTTGAACTTTTGACTAGTCTGAAATCGATCCACCGCCGCAACAATAAGAAATTTCTCACCGTGCAATTTTTCGAAATGACTGGTATACTCATCGGCAGTGCGGAAATACTCTCGGCATACAAAGCAGCAGCGCAAAGAGGGGTCCAAATTGTGTGTCAGCATACGTTCCACCGTAGTCACATAACGAATTTCCGATAGAAGTCGATTCGCCGCTACCATCTCTTTAATTTCCTTCAAAACTATGTCGTTTTGTAAAATTGCATCCAGCATACGCAGGAATTTGTTTTGCTTTTTGGAAGTCAACTCTGAAAAATCAACAAATATAATCATTCTTTAGCGGAATAAATATATCAAACCGACCTACCAGCGTGATTGTTGTGTTCTTGCTGCTCCAGTAGGTTGCACAACCGCTCCATGTTCAATTTAAAATGATTTGGTCGATTACCATTGGCATGCTGTTGGATTGGCTCATTACGTGTTATCAAATTGTGGTTCATCAGCACCCAGCCCAACTTGTCCATTTTCACACGAGTGTTGCGGCGCAGTTTTATCTCTTCGAAAAGTTTTTCGCGTAGTTTCCGTTTGATGATGCCTCCGTCCTTGATCAGATTGTGCCGATAAATTCGTACCACGTACGATTCTATTTCATGCTTTTGCCCTGGTGATAAAACAAAAAAAAATAACACTCTCTTTTAAATGCTCCATAAAACCACATACGAAAAACGCTGCTTGCTTGGAAAGAAAAGCATTGATTGCGCGGCTAGAAAGTAAAATATACTCAAAACATCCTTCTGCACTGTTTTTAATTCGACCGCTGATTGTAGATATCTGAAAAAGTAGAAGCAATTATGAGAAATTGTTATACAAAAAAATCCAGAAAATTACCTGCCTACAGTGAAGCGCGAGCAGCTATTTTGCCAACGAATGCATTTGTCACCAAATGATATGATTTGCTTTGTAAACAAATTTGTTTTTTCACGAGCAATGGCCGAACAGCAATTTTGACATTGCGGTCCACCTATAGTATAACGCCTTGGTTTGGGTCTTCAACTTCGTTTTTCTCGAGTTGACGAAAATGTTACATTGGACCTTTTCAAAAGTTACGCGAGATTTGAAAAAAAAACATCTGTCATATTTCACCGACATATAAACAGAGGTTTAAACAAGTTTAGAAGAGGACAAGTGTTATCGCTATATTTAATATAGTTTCAATGTTCATTTAATAAGGTGCGTTGTACAAGTTGAAAAAAGTAACTGTTTTTAAGCTTTCAATTAATCTCATTAATCTCTACGATTAGAGCGATACATAAAATGCCGGGATTTATTGCTGTTCATACTGGTAAGTATGTGATTTTCATAAACCGATAGCAAATTGATGTAAATTTTTTTAGGCGCTGGTAATTGTATTGACGAAACATTGTACAATCAAGTGTGCAAGGAAGCATGCATACAAGGAGTGAACGCTTTGAGAGATGGAGGTTCTGCTCTTGATGCTTGCGAGTTGGCAATTATCACACTGGAAAACTCTTGTGCCACCAATGCCGGATTGGGTTCAAATCTGACTTGGAACAGACAGGTAGAATGTGATGCATGTATAATGGATGGTGGTACATTACAGTTCGGAGCATGTACCAATGTTTCAGATGTGAAAAATCCGATAAGTTTAGCTAGGCACTTATGCGAGAGGCAGTCTAAATTGTTAAGCTTCGGAAGGATACCTCCTATGGTCCTTGCAGGCAAAGGCGCTTCCGACTACGCCGAAGAGATTGGGCTTCAAATGGTCCCGAAAGAACATATGATATCGGCGAAAGCAGCTAAAATCTATGATCACTATAAACGTAGTATAAACAAAATTGAGGAACTGAACCATTTGAAACTCTCGCCACTTGATACAGTGGGAGCAGTTTGCGTGGATGCTGAAGGTTCGATAGTAGCTGGTTGCAGTTCCGGTGGATTGCTATTGAAGGTTGGTGGCAGAGTAGGACAGGCGGCAACATATGGAGCAGGCTGCTGGGCAATGGTGGATGAAACAAATTGTATGTCCGCGGCCACATGCACTACCGGAAACGGAGAATATCTCATGAAAACACTTTTTGCGAAAGAATTAGTTGAAGATCTAATAACTTGCAATTGTCCCATAACGTCACAGCACCAGACATATAAAAACAAACTACTCGAATCCCCTTTCTTGTCAAAACACAGTGAGATTCATGCTGGATCGTTATCAATAATTTATAACACGGCCAGTAATGACGGTGATCTACTCTGGGCTCATACCACTAGCTCCATGTGTTTAGGTTTTCAGTCTACTAAGCAGAAAAAACCAAAAGTATGTTTTAACATGTTTTATGTAATAAAGTAACTTACTTTCTCTATTTCAGCTTGTTCTTTCTAAACTGCCCCCCAATCTGCCCTGTGGGACTAAAACTGTTGTTAGTGGACATCATTTCAAATTATCGTACTAATTACATTGATAACAAAATTGTACATTAGTCTCGGGTACCAATATATTGCTAACCGATAACAATTTTCAAACGCTCTCAAATGTAAAGTTTCGTATACAATTTTGGTACAAAGGAAAGTAGATGTGTGACGAGGATCCATATGCGATTTTAAGCAATTTGTTTTTCTTAAGTGCTCGTAACGAAACAGCAATCATCTCTAATACATATAAGCTTTGCCATCTATTTATGTTAATAAATATATTATTTATGTAATTAAATACTAGTAAGATCACTGACATTAACTAAAGTTTTTTGAACATGAATAATTCACCTAGCCTGCAGTAAGCCGGATAATTCATCTGGCGCGTTTGCTTTTGAATGACAGTATAACTTCGTCATCAGTATCTTCCGTATCGCATTCAATACTCAAATCATCCTGCTCGATGTTTTCGCAATATTCATTATATGCAATGTCGATGATGTTGCTCTCGTTGAGGTCACTCATATAGCCGGAATCCAATGCACATCGTTTCCGGCATACGGTTTCTTTTGCGATTAAACAAGCTCGCCAATTCATAAGTTCTCGAGTAAGACATTCTATTTCCCTCAAAGGATAACTAGTCAGCTCCATCATGTTTTCGTTCCACATAACCAGTACGGGAAGAGATGATCGAGCAGCAGCTATGCAAGCTGAAGCCAACATGGAAGGACGAACATTTGTCATTTTTATATCGGTTAATGTAATATCTAAAAATTCTAAAACTAGTTCAATCGCTCGCGAACGTCGCTCAGAGAATTGTTGTTCATTAACGGAGGGAACAAAGTCAACTATACCCACTATGTTCGTCAACCAATATTCTACAAACGTTGCAGCTGTTGGAATGATCAACTGCCAATCGAAAAATTTCAATAGTAACACCTCAATTACGTTGAAATCTGATACCGGATACTGATTTCGAACCAATTCATTCATTCTACTTAGAGAAGGAACATTTGGTTCATTTTCTTCAATTTTAGATGCTAACAGAACACAAGATAACGCTACAAGATTTAAACGATTATCTGTAATATTATGATTATCCATAAAAGCATCCATCAAGTAAACAGCTGAAACAAAATCGTTAATAAAAGATTAAATTATTTAGATAAGATATATGACATACCCAAATGAATCGTTAATCTTCGTAGCTCTTCATATTCCCCAATACTCCGTATTATGTTAACCATGACTTCACGATGCCGTATTTGTGGAGAGGTGTACCGCATAGTCAACCTGTTCAATTCCGATTCCTGAAGAATCCAAATGATTTCATCGCAGTATTCCGTGCAACTTTCCTCAAAGTACATGAGCTGCCTCGACAAAAATAAATTGCTAAACTTTTCCGGTCCGTTGAATATTCAATGCGAGCTACTTACAGTAGAGTTGAAATTTATACAGAACTCCATTCTAAAAAATTCTTTTTCTGTTGTACTCCAGTATTTTTGAATATGTGAAATATATACCTACTCTTCATGTGTTGTGAGGCATGCTTTTCATAAACATCGTAAAATCAAAAGAAAGATATTAGATACAGGCGGGTGTTAAACAGAGATGCCAGGTTTTGAGACATGTCTTCATTCTGAAGACATTTGATTTTGTTAAGACATTTTTAGTTGAAAACATTTCAGTCAAGGCACTTAGAAGTATATCCTAAGGTGGGCCAACTTGCTAAAACCACTCTTCAGCCATATTGGAAGTCTACTGTGTTTTGTTTACAATACGCTAGTACCGAAGCTCGCTCGTGATCAGTCTGTCTCTTTCGCGCTACAAGCAAATAATTCCCCTTCTGCTTTCGTCTGTACTGTTTTCATATACCGCTCCCCTAACCAATTTAGTGACGAAACGGCTTCACCTAGTACCATAGATCCATCTTGATTTTAGTATGAGTGTATGTGGTTTTTTGGGAGATATTATTTCCATGAAATTCCTGCTATATAATATATCCGAAAATATCGTCAAAATAAGTAAGGCTTTAGTCTCAATGTGATTTTTTCATTTTTAATAAGTGTCACTTTCTTACTTTTGTCCTTAGTGTTCAATGGAGAATTTATCTCGGTATTAATGCTGCGGTGACCGGAATAAATCGCCACAGTAAACAACTGCAACAGAAACAACCGCTTAGAAAAAGTGTAGTAGGCTAGAAATATTTGGCGCGGGAAAAACATCATGTGCCTCACATTTCTATTATAAATTTATTCTCTTGTTCTCGTTTTTCGAAATTTATTCTGAGGACAATGTAATGGGGACGAAGTCCCCATTTGGCGAGGATAAGGAATCGAGGCGGCCCATGCCGCCAAGATGACGCAATCCGAGTCCACCGCCGACCCGCCGTCGGAAGCGGCGGTGTCTCGCACGCAAACCTGGGATCCACTGATTGCCCGGTTAGTTTGAAACATAGGATACGATCCTTTAGCAATGTCCGACCGAGCTCTAGCGAGCGTCGGACGGTATACGTCTGCCCGGGGCGTTACGTTTGCCTGGGGCGATACGTTTGCCCGGTTAATTCTTGTTTTGAAATACAATACCGCGCCACAATATTTATAGCCTACTACACATTTTATAAGCGGTGGTTTCTGTTGCAGTCGTTTTCTGTGGCGATTTATTCCGGGAACCTAATGCTGCAGCCCAGTAAACACAGCTACAGGAGAAGAATAAATTTATGTTACTAACGTCTCAAAAAAAAAAACACTAACCACGAACGGCTACTGTGTTTTATTTTATGCTCAATCTGCGAAAACAAATGTACAGTTTCGACATGTGGTAGAGACATTTGGGTTTGGGTCCCAAACAGTTCTCTATGAGATTAAAAAGTACTTTCGTATTGGCTAACGTACAAATCTACACCTAGGCGGCGCTGCGGTGAAAGTGATGATGGTTTTAATTTTTTCCATGTGAGCTTATGGAAGGTTTGTAGTTCTTTCCATAAATTACAATGTTATAATCATAAAAGATTTTTTGATTGCGATGAGTTGTTAAGAAATTTAATTCTGTGCAATTTTATATATAACATGTTATTTTCTTATCTCTTCCAGTAGTGAAAATTGTATAAATATTGACAATGGTTGAATCAAAGACGGATATTCGAGAGCACCATCAAAAACAAGTAGAAAAATGCATGGTTTTTGCATGTGAGAACTACCTTGGAAAGTCCGGAAGTAAAACATACGTGATTTGTTTTTCAATTTTATGTTACCTTATCATCATTTTCTTAGTTCAAAATAGAATCCAGATGTCTCACCGATCGTTTACGTTTTGCTTTAGATCGCCAATTAGCGTCACCGGAGCCGAACATTGAAATATAAATGATATAGTTCAAAGCAAAACTTAACCTGGCACACGCATTCCGTCCGACCTAACTAAAGGATCGTCTCCTATGCTTCAAACTAACCGGGCAATCGATGGAACACAGGTTTGTTTGCAAAAGGCCGCCGCTTCCGACGGCGGGTCGGTGGCCGTCTATTTGAAGACGACAATCTGTGCTACAAGTGTCGTTTTGACAGTGTTGTGATTGTCCTTTTCAGTCTCAAGTGCGCGTCAAAGATGAAGTCCACCAAGAAATTCGTCATATTTTACGTTTTTACTACCTGCGAGGTAAAACTGCAACGAAGGCGGCCGAAAAACTTCGTGTAGTTTATGGACCCGATACTGTAACGATTCGCACAGCACAGCGTTGGTTTGATCGATTTCGTTCTGGTGTAGTGGCTGTCAAAGATACACCCCGTACTGGTAGGCCAATCGTCGTGGAAACCGATAAAATCGTTGAAATCATCCAAGTAGACCGGCAAGTGTACACTCGCTCGATTGGCCAGGAACTGGGTATACACCATAAAACCGTTTGGAATCATTTGCAGAAAATTGGATTCCAAAAAAAGCTGGATGTATGGGTGCCACACGAGTTGACGCAAAAAAATCTTTTAGACTGAATCAACGCCTGCGATGCACTGCTGAAACGGAACGAACTCGACCCATTTTTGAAAAAGATGGTGATGGTAATCACGTACGACAACTTAAAGCGAAAAAATTATAGGAGGTTGTGTCCAAGATACGACCGCATTGTTGACGTAGAACTACGCTGCTATTTTATATATGTCGCTCGTTTATACCTTCGGATATTATTCTATAATGCTGTGAAATTTTAGAAACAACTGCATAGTTGAATAATCTCTGAAATGGTTTTTTTTAATTGTAGAATCAGTTGACGAAAATTGATTGATGATTCATTCTTGCCCTCGCAGAACAATACACTAGCTGATCTTATGTCGCAATTTATTTCATGTCGATGCGCTGAAAATTTACCTCGAACGCTATTCATGTGGCTACAGTCGATTATATACATGTTGCACCACATCATTATTCCACATCTCATAACTACATCAATATATCTTAGGCACCGCATGGAAACAACAACAATGACAACACTTGCAAGTATCAAATATCATGCTACATGTTATTTAGTATTGCCTTAGTACAATCGCACCTCTAGGCATCGTTCGTATAACGTGAACCAAGCGCCAAACAAGCGTTCGCCATAGCATGCATACAGAGCCATACATTGGTGGCTTGAAACTACTAGGAATATAAACACTTCTCATCATTTTGCGCTATTCTCAAAAGAAACGCTTCTGGCCTCGAAAAAAGTTGCATTACTTTCTTATGCTCGAGATAAGCACAGCTGTCACCCTTAGTGGAGGAAGTTTTGCTACTGGCAAGCGAAGCATTTACTCTATTCTTGGTGACTAAACAAGCGAAATAAACTCTTTTGACGTAGGACTACGTCTTTCATTTCTATACCGGGGTGTAAAATCAAAGTTTCGAAAACGAAAGCGTTACGCCGGAGACCGAGATTTTGAGTGTTAATAGCTCCTAAACAACTGAACGAAATAGTATGATAAACACTTCATTCGAAAGATAAAATGTCTACGAGTTCTATACTTGTTACTTTCTGATCCAAAAACTTGTTTCAATAGTCTTAAATTTGCTTTCAAAATAGGCTATTGAAATCACCAATCGGTATATAAGCGAGTGCCGCTCGGAAATCCACTCAGTTCTAATTGAACAGCGATTGGAGCATGTTGTCGCTGTTGTGGTGAAGCTCTTTATCATGAAAGCGCGGATGAACGGTGTCACCAAGAGCCTGTTTGTGCACCTTAGGCCAGAAGGGAATCCATCAAGAGGAGAGTGATGCTACAAACGGTTCCCCGGGAAGATCTCGAAGCAGCCGCTACACACACACACATACACGCACGGAATTCTTTCCGTTTGGATCGAGAAAGATCCGGAAAATAATCTGCCAGTTCCTCTAGGAATTTAAAAATACATTCATGTGAAAGAGTTTATTTGAATGTTTTCTATCCATGTGACACTGTGACCAAATATGTTTCAATCAAGTGCTATTAACAGATGGTTATCGAGTTAGCATTAACCACTCGTGGGCTTCCAGTATCGAGGAAAATGTGGAAATATCTAATCGTTACTGAAAATAATCTGCCAGTTCCTCTGGGAATTTAAAATTACATTCATATGAAAGAGTTTATTTTAATGTTTTCTATCCATGTAACACTGTGACCAAATACATTAGGTTTTGTGATTTTTCAATCAATCGCAATCAACAGGATAGCTTCTGAAGATTATTCTTCCCCATCAGTAGGATATTTCCGTATCCAATATTGGATGCATAAAACCTTGTGCCTCCAACGTAACGCTCTCGTTTTCGAAGTTCTCCAAATATTCATTCATTCAGAATGAATTCAGATTCAACTTCATACAAATGATCTCTAAATCAACGATAGTCCTACGTCACCCTTGCGGTTATACCATAGATATAACCCACTTCCTGTTTTTGTTAATATCAACAACCTCGAAAACAGTAGCATTGATTCATTATGATCAAGATTAGCGCAAATGCAATCCTAGTTTTGCGACTGGCACGCGAACCCAAATAACTTATAACATTCCAGTACGACATTCAAGATGCCTGGTATCCCCCAAATAATTTTTTGGCGCATAACCTTAACGCCTGCTTCGCCATAACGTCAGTTAAAAGCATTGATGCAATGTCAAAGGCACCAACGAAGCCCTGCTTGGAAAAAGACTGAATCATGCCACACAGCTTGTACTCTGCTGTAACACCCATCGATGCGAATTCGTTGATTAGTTTGTCAAGAGCGACCGCCTTCACCAGCAGCGGGGGGAGCTTCATTTTGGTTGCTGCCTGGGTAATGGCGTTTACATTTTCGACCGACGCGCCGAAGTCGCCCACTTCGCTGTTGTTCGATGCGGTGTCACTCGCGAAGGCTCGGTTCAGTTCAGCGCTTTTCGCTGCACCAACATCACGAACATCATTAGATGATGCTTGCCTCGAAATTTTATTGCCCCTGGCAATGCGTTCGTTTTTTGCAGGGCTCGAGCCTGCCTTCCTCTTCTTCTTGCTCATCACACATTACGCGAAGCTTCTAATTTATGACGCGAAAAGGAAAACACACGATACGAATAACGCGAAAAACGAACTGAAAAAACCACACGACGATATCCAAGTTGGATTACAGTCCGATGCAGAATAAAAGTTTGCCTCAGTGAGATCCACTGCTTATATTCTAGACAAGTGTTCTCTTTCATTCTTCTTCTCTTCCTTTGTTCACGGAGACTTTAAATCCTACGATTTCCCCTTCATTGCTCGTTATTTACAGCTCTGTTCGGGAAAGCACACAAATGGACAGAACAAATGTATGGGAAAATGGAAATGCTTAAAGTTTTCATGAATTTTAACCATTTACAAACCAGGAGATTCGAATGTATAGCATATTAAACAAATCTTACGGAATTTCCGATTCGTTTAGTATGTATATCGCCAAAATCCGTTCGCGGCAAAAATAGTTATTAACGTTAACTTTATTTCATAAAAACGTGACCTGTTTTCTGATTTGGCACCCTTAATGAAAGACGTAGTTCTACGTCAAAAAGTCGTGGTCGAAGCGCTGTGAGCCACCCCAACCCACACCAAGCCCGGATTGACGGCCAGGAAGGTTTTGGTGGGATTGGAAGGGAATCATCCACTATGAGCTGCTCAACTATGGCCAGACCCTCAACTCGGTTCTCTACTGTGAGTAGCTTGACCGTTTGAAGCAGGCGATTGGCCAGAAGCGGCAATGATCAATAGGAATGGTGTTGTTTTCCACGAGGACAACGCTCGGCCTCACACATATTTGATTGCACCCACCGTATAGTCCGGACCTGGCTCCAACTGATTATCATCTCTTCCGGTCCATGCAAAACGCTCTTGGTGATACTAAGTTGGCCTCAAAAGAGACTTACGAAAACTGGCTGTCTGAGTTCTTTGCAAATAAGGTGGGGAGGGGGGGGATAATGAAGTTGCCTTCTAAATGGCAACAAGTTTGCGAACAAAACGGCGCATATTTGACTTAAATTGGATAATTTTAAGTATGTTAAATAAAGCGTCAAATTTCGATCAGAAATACGACATTTCTTTTTCCCCAACCCTATATATTAAATTTTTTTGCGTCATAATATTTGATAACTTAAAATCTCTTGAACCTTATAGCCCTGATCCCTACATCCCATTTTACAGTTTCTAATAAATTCACAAAACCTCACTGTCGCGTACAATGCGAATTAAGTTAGAGTAGCCCGAGATAACACTCAACAGACGAGATAGCACAAACGCTGTTCTTGTGCACAATAGACATCACACACGAAACATCTCAGTAGGAGTATAAATACCGGTCACCGACACAGCATCGCTCAATTCTTTGTAAACCGTCACCAATAGTCTTTTTTAAGACTCAAAAAGAGTCAATAGAGTTTTCCGATCAGTCCGCTCCGCCTGTTCAGGCGTGGGAGCTTTACGAGGAGGAGTCCCGGCGCGGACATCTTTGTGGTCCTTCGAACCGGATCTTAAATCCGTACTCCGTACTGCATTGTCGCAGAATCACCGCCATTGCCGTCGCTTTGTCGCGACTTCACCGCTACTGTTGTAGTAGCATCAACGCGATTATCCATTGTGGGACAAGAGGTTTTCAACAGATCCATTGTGGGATCAACGTGAAGTTTAATCTTCTGCATTGCCGCCGAATCACCGCCATTGACATCGCTTTGTCGCGATATCACCGCCACTTTTGTTGTGGCATCAACGCTATCGTCCACTGTGGGACATTAGGTTTCCTCAGATCCATTGTGGGGTCAACGCAAATAGGAACTGCTGCATCGACGCTGAATCACCGCCAGTGTGGTCGCTTTTCCGCGACATCGCCGCTACTTGTATTGTAGTATCAACGTTATTGTCCATTGTGGGATAATAGGCTTCATCAGATCTCTTATAGGATCAACGCACCATCTTGTGATTTGGTTTAGAGGAGATCACAGCTTCCTTCTATTGTTCGGTTGTGCAAATGATTCGCGAGTAACGAGTGAAACTATCGCGATTCTTAAATCGAAATATTATAAGTGTTAACTGATCTCAAAAAGAAAGTGAAATTGGATTCCACCTGAGCGCAGTGGACACTATTAATTGTATAGCGCTAGTGTGTGACGACGGTTCTCGGGTGTGAACGATAAACCCGCATCTTTACTTCCGCCGTTTCCCAGGTTTCGCGTGAAAACCTTTCGAAGATCCTGTCGGTTCCAGATTCGAGTATCGGAACCTCTCATCGAGAGTGAGTTTGGTTGCATTGGGTTGGCATTCGACTGGTGAGTACACAACTAGAGTAGTCGAAGTTTTTGGAATTTTGTGTGGTGGAGTGAGCCGGCATCGTATTTTGAGAATTTTCTGTGGACTGTGGTGGTTTTCGGTGGTTTTAATTTACGTGACGTTCCCAGCTGATACAATGACTTCGCTGCGGGAGCGATCTAAGATGTTGAGTGTGACGGTGGAGGCAATTAGAACCATCGAGAGCTTTGTGGAGGACTACGATGCCGAGATTGATCAAAACAAAATCGAATCTAGATTAAAGAGACTGGATATACTATATGATCGCTTTGTTGATACATCCATCGCAGTGGAATTGTTAATGGAGGATAAATCCGAAACTAAAGCTATTCTAGTGAAAGATCGTAACGAAATGGAAGAACGATATTATACATTACATGATTTCCTAACAACACACAAACCGAATCATCATGTTTCGGCTAATTCCCCTCAGATTTCCACATCTGTTGTACGTTTACCGAAAATTGATTTGCCGAGTTTTGATGGTGAGATTGACAATTGGATTCCTTTTTATGACGCATATCGTAGTTTAATTCATAACAACAAAAATTTAGCTGCTGTGGATAAGTTCCATTACCTGATGGCCGCACTCAAATATCCTGTTAAAAAACTACTCGATACAACTAACATAACGGGCGATAATTATAAAATCGCTTGGGATCTGCTTGTAAGTCGGTATGATAATAAACGTTTGCTTATTAAAAATCACATTGCGTCATTGTTCGCCATTGATCCTGTGAGGAAGGAATCTTCAAATGCGATATTAGCCCTGGTTGACCAATTTGAACGTCACGTAAGAATTCTATCGACGTTGGGGGAGCAAACTGAACGATGGAGCTCTCTGCTGGTACACATGGTGTGTAGTCGATTGAATCATAACACTTTGAGGGAATGGGAGCGGTCAACAGCCTGCGATAAGGAGAAGATTCCTACCTACAATGAATTGATTACATTTTTGAAAGATCAAGCTCGGATCTTAATATCCTTGAATAGTGGTAGTCCAGCAATATTATCACCAAAAGAAAAATCTCGTTTGTCTGTCGCCCATGCTGCAGCTGTGTCCAAATCGTTTTCACCTAAGTCTTGTATCGTATGCAACCAATCACATCGCATTTATGATTGCGAAGTCTTTAAACGAATGCCACTTGAGCAGAAGCAAGATGTCGTCCGCAAGAAAAAGCTTTGTTGGAATTGTTTATCTATGAAACACCTTAGTCGTGATTGCTCATCTCAATCCTGTAGAAAATGCAATGAAAAACATCATTCTCTATTACATCCACTCTCCCCCAACGATCGATCCACCTACACCAATATGAATTCATCACCTGTGAACATACGAACCACCAACGCCACCGCCGGTAGTGAATCTGTTACTTCGGCACAGTTATCCACTCCCACACCATCCACATCAACCACCACGTCCGCCACCCGACAGCCACTCACCAATGCTTTAGCTGCAGCGCAGTCATCGAATACCACCTACTCAACTGTTTTGTTATCCACCGCCGTGGTGAGGGTCCACGGTCCATCTGGGAAATCCACCTTCGTCCGAACTTTACTGGACTCATGCTCCGAGTCAAATTTTATCACCGAAAGAATCGTTCAACTTTTGAGCTTGAACCGTCAAAAGCAAACAACGGTCATCGCAGGCATGGGTGGCGCTACAGTCAACAGCACACATTGCACCGTCGCCACTTTCAGTTCCATCGACACCACGTATTCACACACACTGACTTTCAGTATCCTCCCAAGGATCACTAACGATTTACCAGCTCGACCGATTGACGTTTCACACTGGAAACTTCCTTCCGAGGTGACCTTAGCTGATCCCGATTTTGCAAAACCGCAAAGGATAGACATGGTAATTGGGGCTCAACTTTTCTTCAGCCTTCTGGTGAAAGGTCAGATTCAAGTGGACCCCATGTCTCCTGAAAGCCAGCCTGTTCTCCAACGTACCTTACTTGGATGGATAGTTAGTGGTCCTGTGTCCACCGGTACAGCCTTTCGAGACTCTGGAAGAGTCGCTATGCTTTGTACTACCGATGACTTAGATCAACAACTGACTCGATTTTGGGAAGTCGAGAGTTGTCCGCGGAGCCGTGGGCTTTCTAAAGAAGAATTATGTTGTGAAGATCATTTTTCTAAAACAACCACCAGAGATGAATCAGGCAGATTTGTTGTGCGCCTCCTCAAGAAGGAACACATGTTGAGTCAACTTGGCGATTCCCAGATCAGTGCTTTTCGTCGATTTCAGTGGATGCAACGTCGATTCATCAAGAACCGAGAATTAAAGGAGCAATATTCTGATTTTATGACAGAATACATTGCTCTCGGCCATATGGCTCCAGTGATTCCATCCGAAGATACCAAAAATTCCAACACGTATTATCTCCCTCATCACGCCGTGCTCAAGCCAAGCAGCACCACCACAAAATGTAGAGTGGTTTTCGATGGATCTAGCAAATCCTCAACGGGAATTTCGCTCAACGAGTGCCTCATGGTGGGGCCGACCGTTCAGGATTCATTATATGCCATCGTCATACGGTTTCGTATGTACGAGATTGCACTCGTTGCAGATATAACAAAAATGTATCGCCAAATATGGGTACATCCCAATGACAGAAGTCTTCAGCGTGTTTATTGGCAAAGCAAAACTGATCCAGACGTCCGTACATATGAGTTGACTACGGTGACATACGGCACTGCATGTGCTCCGTATTTAGCTATCCGATGTCTCCAGCAACTTTCTCACGATCATCGGAGGAACGAAGATGATGCGGCTGAAAGAATTGGAAAAGACTTCTACGTGGACGACTTTCTCAGCGGTGCTGACAATGAAGACGAAGCAGTACAATTGTACTCTGATGTTAAAAGCATCCTCGCGTCGGCAGGATTCGAGCTCAGAAAGTGGAATTCGAATTCGTCAGAAGTATTGTCAAACATCCCAGCAAATTTGAAAGATGATAGATCGATTGTAACAGTTGACGATGTACAAGGATCCGTTAGCACGCTAGGTCTGCTTTGGCATCCGGAATCAGATACGTTCAGATTCAAAGTTCCAGAATGCTTCATTAATGCTCCAATCACGAAACGAATCGTGGTCTCCGAGATGTCCAAACTTTTTGATCCTCTGGGAATCCTGGGACCAATTGTCATCACAGCCAAAGTATTTGTCCAGTTACTTTGGAAATCGAAACTGGGCTGGAATGAAGTGCTCCCCAGCTCGCTTTGCAACGTGTGGGAAAATTATAGACGAGGTTTGAATACGCTCGAATCATTCTCTATTCCACGCTTAGTGAAAGCTCCAGGTTCTGGAAAAACTATTCAGCTTCATGGGTTCTGCGATGCATCCAAAAATGCATATGGTGCATGCATTTATGTCAGAAGTGTAGGCACGAATGGTATCACCACAACTCGTCTATTAACAGCGAAGTCAAGAGTAGCTCCCATCCAGACCCTATCAATCCCTAGGTTAGAGCTCTGCTCTGCTGTTCTCCTTAGTCATTTACACGAAAACGTTATGCTAAATCTCAATATGAATATTAATTCCTTCTTTTGATCTGACTCGTCGATCACCCTGCATTGGCTGCACAATCCACCATCGAACTACAACACCTTCGTGGCAAACCGTGTCGCGGAGGTACAGCGACTAACAGAAGGAGGTATTTGGAACCACGTCGCCGGGTTGGAGAATCCGGCTGATCTCATCTCCAGGGGCTGCGATCCCTGCGAACTTATCAACAATACCCTGTGGTGGAAGGGTCCACCATGGCTATCGTCTGACCGTTCAGAATGGCCAAGCATGTTTCCTGTTCCTGATGTAAAGGAATTTCCACCAGAAGTCGTCGAAGTGAAGCCCTGTTCGCTTGCAGCGGTTACCAGATCATCAGGCTTCACTGATTGCACGCTGTTCACCCGCTATTCGTCACTGTCGAGACTCACCCGCATCGTCGCATACTGTCGCCGGTTCGTGCATCACTGTCGGATCAAGTCTGCTGGATCCGATTTGCAACTCCTTCCGCATTTAACATCAGATGAACTCCGCCAAGCGTTAATAAGCCTCGTCAAAGTGGTACAAGAAGAACACTTCAGCAACGAAATCACTATTCTCCAAGTCAAAGATGATGCACAACTCAGCAAGTCACCATTACGTACATTGAATCCGTTCATCCACGATGGTCTACTCCTGGTCGGTGGCCGGCTCAATCATTCTTCCTATGCATTCACCCGCAAACATCCGATGATCCTACCTGCAGGCCACCCATTCACCTCTCTACTCATCGATTCAGTGCACGTGCAACTCCTCCACGCTGGCCCTCGTGCAATGATTGCACACATCCGTGAAAGATTTTGGCCATTGAACCTCCGTAACCTGGCACGGAGGCACGTAAGATCCTGTGTACGCTGCTATCGCACTCGTCCTCGAGCAGAACACCAGCTGATGGGTCAGCTACCGAAGGTGCGCATCACTCCTGCTCGTGCGTTTCTCAATACGGGAATTGACTTTTGTGGACCCGTCTGGCTGAAGATCCCGTTACGTCGAATGAAGTCTCCACCAATCCGAGCGTACGTTGCAGTATTTGTCTGCATGGCTACGAAGGCCGTACACCTTGAATTAGTAGGCGATCTTAGCGCCGAAACGTTTATTGCAGCATTGAAACGCTTCGTTTCCCGCAGGGGTAAGCCAATCGCCCTGTTTTGTGACAACGCAACCAACTTTAAGGGAGCAGACAAGGAGCTACGGAATCTCTGCAAACAACTTAACGATCAGCAACTGCAAATGAAAGTAGCGTCCTTCTGTGCTGACTCATCGATACAATTCAGCTTCATTCCAGCTAGAGCACCCACGTTTGGCGGCCTATGGGAGGCCGCTGTCAAGGCATTCAAACACCATTTCCGGAGAGTTATTGGCCTTGATTCGTTATCAGCAGAAGTTATGCAAACCATTCTGTGTCAGATTGAGAGCTGTCTTAACTCACGCCCACTGACTGCGCTTTCTGAGGACCCAAGCGACATGGAAATCCTCACACCGGGACATTTTCTGGTCGGATCAGCCCTCCAATCAATCCCGGAGCCCGACCTAGCCCAAATTCCCAAGAACCGGCTTTCGCTGTGGCAGGAGATGCAACAACGAACTCAATCCTTCTGGAAATTGTGGTCAACGGACTACATTACCCAGCTACAGCAACGGACGAAGCACTACTATCGACAGCCGAATGTTCTGGTCGGCAAACTGGTACTCCTGAAGGACGACAACTTACCCCCACTCAGATGGAGTGTGGGCCGAATCACAGCAATCCATCCCGGCGCGGATGGCCTCGTCCGTGTGGTTACCATCAAACTGGCATCCGGCGCAGTCTTCGATCGGCCGATCGTGAAGATCTGCCTTATACCAATAGATGACGAGATGAAGTCTACTCCCACTTCTGGTGAAGTGACTGGACCTCCTGATGAAGACGCAGCACCCGCTGCTAACCCAAAATAAGCATTGTGAATAGTGAATTGAATTAAAATATTATTGTAAAATTGAATTTGAATGAAACAGATATTTCATTGGTGGCCGGTATGTCGCGTACAATGCGAATTAAGTTAGAGTAGCCCGAGATAACACTCAACAGACGAGATAGCACAAACGCTGTTCTTGTGCACAATAGACATCACACACGAAACATCTCAGTAGGAGTATAAATACCGGTCACCGACACAGCATCGCTCAATTCTTTGTAAACCGTCACCAATAGTCTTTTTTAAGACTCAAAAAGAGTCAATAGAGTTTTCCGATCAGTCCGCTCCGCCTGTTCAGGCGTGGGAGCTTTACGAGGAGGAGTCCCGGCGCGGACACTCACCATTACAATATAAAATAACCATCAGACACAATTTTCGTTTAATATTTTTCGCAATTTGCGGAAAAACGTGTTACTCTATTACATAATTTTACTCACAATAAATTCGGTATAGGAAAGTAAATTTTCACTCAACATTTTTTTGAAATTATGTTTATTTCACACTGAAAATCCATTTTTATTTTACTTCCCAAATGACGCAACAGGAAGTCAGTGTCGTCAACGCAAATTAAGCTGAGTGGCTTCATATTTAAGATAATTAATCGAGGCCGGACCATGGTGCAGCCGTTGTCACTAGGTGGATGGGGATTTGAAAATAGTATGGAAGAAAATGGAAGGGGTATTGCTTACCTGAATCGTGAAACAAAGAGAGATCCGCGTTGACGGCAATGAGCTTCGTATTACGAAATGGGGGAGTAGGCATGACAATATGAGTTTGAAGAGAAAATGAACACACTTTCAAAATAAAAATTATGAATGAAAATTATTTTTCCCAAATCAAATTAGAACTCTATGTGTGGAGGTGATCTGGCGTAGTGGTAGCATCCGTGCCTCTCACGCTCAAGGTCACGAGTTCAATTATCACTCCCGACATTCTTCCAAAAATGGAAGTAAAGTGACGAACCAGCCAAAAGTGTTGAAAATCACTATAATACAGACAAAAAGAAAAGGACTCTATGTAAATGAAAATCACTTTTGATTGCAAGAAGTAAAAAAAATATCATACAAAAATTGTGTCTAAAGATAATTTTATATTATAATGGTAATGGTATTCCGTTGGTGAGAATATCTGAAAATTCATACAAAATAGTTTAAATTAGGGTCAGAACAACGTACTTCTAGTAGGTAAATAACGCCAAGAAAAAATTTCAAAACAAATTTTAGCAATTTGAAACTGCTTTAGGGCCGACTAATCTGATAGAGAATAGTTGGTCTCATACAAACCAAGGCGCGTAGAAGTATATCCTAAGGTGGGCCAACTTGCTAAAACCACTCTTCAGCCATATTGGAAGTCTACTGTGTTTTGTTTGTAAACAAAACACAATACGCTTGTGCCGGAGCTCGCTCGTGATCAGTCTGTCTCTTTCACGCTTCAAGAAAATAATTCCCCTTCCGCTTTCTTCCGTACTGTTTTCATATACCGCTCCCCTAACCAACTTAGTGACGAAACGGCCTCACCTAGTACCATAGGCCCGTCTTGATACAAACTAATGTCGTATCCAGTTGTCGACACCATTCCGCCGTCAACGCGAATTGATCACAAGCGTCTGACTGCATTCTCTCAATAATTTCAGGTGGTGGCTACAGAGTGGTTTCAACCAAGGAGCCTCTTTATGTACCAGGTGAAACAATCATATGAAATGCACTTTCAGCTATATTGGAAATGCTGTCGGTATTGTTTACAAACAGCATCAGAACGCTGCCGGCGGCTCTCTACAAACTGCTACAACGCTTATTCGAACGATGCCTACTATGTTCGGGTTTCGCGAATTTATGTGAAAAAGAAAGAATGATTTTGTGGAATTTCATTCTCATATCCACTACTCTCGCATGTGGAATGAAATTCTAAAAAATCATGCCTTCTTTTTCACATAAATTTCACAATAATGCAGTACGGCACAAGCCCACCGGTTATTAAGAGCCACCTCTTTTATATACCCACTAGCAAAGCTCCCACAATCGCTGAGTTTCCAATCCCAGCAGCAACGGCAACAACCCTCACATCCCGTAGAACAGCAATGCAGACAATAACTTGCAGCAGTCACCGAAACACTACAATGATGCCAACAGCGTAAACAAAACCAACATTTATGCGTAGCAAACACATAGCGGCATGCACTCCTCATTGCATGCCATTTGTTATCCTCTTTCTCGGAAAACTCTAGCCGTTCGTTTGGCCGCTGTCAATTCGAACTCAAGTAATGGCTGAACAGCAGTTCTGACATAACGTTCCACCTTATTATACCGCCTTGGTATATCCTAAGGATATCCAACTTGCTAAAAGCACTCTTCAGCCATCTTGGAAGTCTACTGTGTTTTGCTTGTAAACGCAGCCGGGTGCTATGATTGATGCTAGGATCGAGGGATTGCTAAGATGGCCGCCTTTCAGTAGCCAGCATAGAAAATCATGAGCATAGGAATCATAACCTAAAATTCAAAATGAAGTGCTCCGCGCGATTCTTCGGCTGTGATTTGAATTGCAAATCGCCAAGAAAGCTTCCGGATGGGTATCCAAACATCGCTTGCCAAAAAAAACTATCCACCGTAATCAAATATTAACATATATGACTCCAAACATTAAACAATACGTGAGCCCCCTAAGCGCGAGCCCTGTTTTATGCTGCCTACGCTCAATTTGCATTGGATGGGATAGGGTTGCCAGAGCCCCGGCTAGGATCGTTAGCAAAATCTCAAGCAGAACTGTCAGTGGGATACCCAATTCATATGAAAACAAAGGGAAAATGTCAGTGGGATACCCGATATGTTGGCTCCTGTCAGTTCAATGGGGGTTCTCTAAAGACGTCACCCACCTGTGTAAACGAAGCACAATACGCTAGTGCTGAAGCGAGATGAAAAATAGAAGGTGGAAAGATTCACGGGTTTTGCTTGTGTTAAACTTTGATTGTATTAGTAGCCAGGAAGATAAGAAGTTCACATACCAGGCATAACAGTCAGTTACTCAAATGGTACAAAATTGAATGTGTCAACGAATAACGTTGAAAGAGGATATACAGAAAATAATTACATATTTCCAAAAAATATTTTTCGCGTTACATTCATCATTTGAAAAATAAACAGAACATGTCACGAACCAAAATGTTTCTTTTTTGTTGTTTCTTCTTATATCAGAATTAGTATTCTAATTTTTACTATGTTTGGATTTTAGAGCATCTTCATGGTAGTTTATCTCTTGTCAGCAATTGTAATTCCTTTTTTCACAATTAGGGTGCTGAACACTTCATTCGTCTAAAACTAGGACGGAAGCAGAAAACTTTTCGTCTCAATTTAGGTCATATGGAGTCTATTCAATAACGATTTTGTAACTCTGACTTTGTTCATTTACGTTTTTGGTCGATGTAACGAGGAGTACAATAAGATTGAAATTAAGTTTAGAACACCTCAACAATACTGAAATTTCAGTTTCTGCTAAAATTTCAGTTGGGCCCCTATGATTTTGAACGCTAGCATTGATTTAAGAAAAATACTAATTTGTTCATTTCATCTGCTTATTTTTACTTTTAATAACAACACTTTTCCTATGTAGTGGACTATTATAAGAAAAGCAACATACATAAACAAAATCTGTGACGTCACAGATTTAAAAATCTTCCCACCTTTCATTTTTCATATCGTTGCTGAAGCTCGCTCCTGATCAGTCTATCTCTTTCACGCTTCAAGCAAATAATTCGCCTTCTGCTTTCTTCCAAGATGTATAGAAGTATTACTACTAGGTGGGCCAATCTGCTAAAACCACTCTGAAGCCAATTGAAAGTCTACTGTAATCTGTTTACAAACAAAACACAATACGTTTTTTATAACCAAATTGCCGTACGATTCGACCATTTACATTAAAGACGTCTCTTCATTGAAAACAAATTATTTCTATTGACGAATTTACGTTAAATTTACAACCAGATGGCGCAGCAAGTAAAGTGATGTAGTTTGTTTGTTTTTATATGAAATTCGATTAAATTTATTAGAAAAATCCGAATTTTCATTCAGATTTCCCGGATTCAAGTATTCTTTCCACGCTGAAAAGGTTAGAAAATCATCATTTTACAATGTGGTATGTATATTACGAGGAATGGCTTGTTATAAGTATTGCAACTTTAATTTTTTTCAACCAAGTAAACGATGAGTAGCGTATTTTGCGCTAAAATACTGTAAATTCTTCTCGTATTGGCCCCTACATAATCAATGATATCAGCCAATTTGAGATGATATCGATTTCATCGCAAATATCCATAGTATCAATAACCGGTAAGCATTATCAAACTTGAAATTTTTGAAGATTATCTATGACTTTGGTCAAATCGCGTGTTGAAACCATCCGAAATATACAAAACTCCAACTTTCTTACCATATACTGACGACATTTAATGGCTGAAATGAGTCTAAATTGAAATAGAATGAACAATTACATCCGAATTTTGCTTTTCAGTGCGTAAAATAAACAAACACCCTCACTTTTGTGGTTCTGAGCTCTAATGTAGATACCTTATGAGCTGATTGGGCTTTGTGTAAATTCGTCAATAGTGATACATTCTCTCGTTGGGAAGAGAAATTCTGTGAGTGCGCGTGCGAATGTGGTTGTGACGAGCGCGCACCGATGAAGGGGTAATCTTTTTTACGCGATTCTCTTGAAATTACGCAATATTTTCACGCATTTTTTGTGAGCGCAACAGTTGCGTTAACAAACCATTCAGTGTATTTATTAGTATCCTTAAACTACTAGAATTGATGCTGATAGCAACTGCATGTGTAATTACTGGAAAGGTTTGCCGACCAACAGACCTATTAGTAAACTTGAGGTATGGAAAGTATCGTGTTTGGGCATTGTTGTGCTTCAAATTTGGGGTCGATTTATCATCGATCGAGCAGAAGCGACCCAGGTCACGGTAAAACCTTCCGGAGTAAAAGGTTCATTGCACTGATTCACAACGTCGTATATAACAACGAACGAATGTTGATGGTTTAGAAAGGATACCAAGAAGGATAAGAAGAATGCTCTTGAGTAACATTGAATATGCTGATGTGTATGAACATCTGGATGAGGACGTTGAGGACCGGCAAATGTTTTCCGATACGGTCGAGATGCGAGCGGGAAGAAATAACAAATAACATTTGAAAAAAATTGACGCATACTATTTTTCGTTCTTCAATCTTGTTTTATTTTCTGAACTGAAAGATTGCTGCACACTACTTGGTTTTCTGACGATTTTTGAGAACGATTGGGTCACTGCACTGAACCTGAAACGAGATGCGCAACCAGTCGTGTTAGGAAACCTGACGAGGTACATATCTGTGCCGATCACTCAATCGGCGCTAGAAGCAAACTAATACCTCCCAACGTGCGAAGGTATTTTCACCAAACTTGGTGACGAACGTGTTAGTCTCCAGTGTAATTAACCATTCCGACGCGTATCTGTGAGTAGGAGAGGATGATGAATTAAAAACAACTTTTCAAGCTGCTTCGTGACTACTGCTACCATTCACGACTGAAGAAGTGCCGATCCAACTGGAAGAAGGTCAAATACTTCGGACACTTAATCAATGCAAATGAAATCCACGACAGTCTTGAAGAACGCCCACAGAGCGACGAAGGTGGAAGAAAAACGCCACACCGCCAACTGTCAGCACACGTGGCACAGAAGGATGGGTCATCGAGACAACGACGCCTTGCAGGATTTGAAGGGGAAGAGCCTAGCGACAGGACTGTGGGCTGCGGATTCAGTACGAGTGCTGTCTGGAGGGGAAATTTGCACGACTCCCGTTCCCCAAAGAAGCCAAGAAGAAATCGAAGCGCCCGTTGGATTTGGTCCATGTCGACGTGTGTGGGCCGATGAAAAATGTCACACAAGGTGGATGTCGCTACTATTTCACCGTGATTTCACCGACTATTCTCGCTACATGACGGTATATTTCCTACGTGAAAAATCCGTTGCAGAGGACAAGCTGGAGGACTTCGTGATGGAGATGAAGACCACCTTTGGCAGGCCGCCGAAGATCATCCGATCGGACAACGGCGGTGAATTCAAGAATCGAGCAATGGAAGACTTCTGCAGACGGGAAGGCATCCGGCAACAGTTTATCACACCGTACACCCCGCAGCAAAATGGTGTTGCGGAACGGAAAAATCGTTCTCTGAATGAGATGGCGAAGATACTGGGTCGAAGCCGTGAATACTGCAAACTACCTCCAGAATCGGCTTCCTACCACGGCACTCCAGGTAACACCGTACGAGGCATGGTGGGACGAGAAACCGGATGTGAGCCATTTGCAGATTTTTGGCACCAAGGCATACGTGTGGGTTCCGAAACAGAACAGATCGAAGTTTGATTCGAAGGCGGTGAAGATGACGTTCGTGGGCTATTCATCGCAACAGAAGGCGTACCGATTCCTGGACCTGATGACTGGCACCATTGTGAACAGCAGAGATGCACGATTTCTGACGATGGGCAACACCGGTCAGGATGAAGCGTCAGACAATGGAAGTATCATCGAATGCTCGATCGGTGAACATGCTTTCCCAAAGACTAATAATTTTCCTATCGTTGCAGGGGACGTTCATGGTGAGCAACCCGAGATTGAGGAGGAGTCTGATTCCGACGAAGAGGATGATCAAAACGAGACGATCGATCCATACGTCGATTGCGATGCCACGCTCACCGATGGCAACGACGAGGATGAACGTCCCCCCAACGCACCAAATCTTCATGCAGCAACCCCCCGGATACGAAACCGGAAATCGAAGCGAAGTTTGCAGCTTAAGGAGGAGTTTGTATGGACTCAAGCAAGCCGGACGGGTTTGGAACAAAACCATCACCGAAGTCCTGATGCAGCTGGGAACCAGCCAACGGAAGCTGACAACTGTCTTTTCGTGAGGAACGTTGACGGAGAGCTTTCGTTTATTTTGCTCTACGTCGACGATATGCTAATCGTATTATTTGGAGACGACGAATACAGGCGAATTTGCTCTTTCCTGGGGAAATATTCAAGATTTCCTGCCTTGGCAATGTGAAAAACTACCTTGGGATCCAGGTGGAACGGAACGTGAACGGAGATTTTCTGTTGTCGCAAGAAGGCTACATCAATCGGATCGTGGCTCGATATAGTATGGAACAAGCGAAACCTTCACCGACACCGATGGATCCTGGTTACCCCAACATCACGCAAAAGGAGGAGAAAATGCCGAACAGTGAGAAGTACCAAAGCCTTGTCGGTGCTTTGCTCTATGTTGCTGTTTGTACCAGACCAGACTTGGCGATCACCGCGTCCATTCTCGGGCGCAGAGTAAGCAAGCCGACGGAAACCGACTGGTCGGAAGCAAAGCGAGCCCTGCGGTACTTAAAGGGTACTGCCAACTTGCGGTTGAAGCTAGGAGGAGAAGGAAACCTTGAAGGCTATGCTGACGCGGATTGGGCAGGAGATCGCTCGGACCGGAAATCGAATTCCGGATTTTTGTTCAAGCTTGGAGGTGGACCGATCGCTTGGACATCCCGGAAGCAGTCATGCGTTACGCTGCAATCGACCGAGGCAGAGTATGTAGCTCTGGCAGAAGCAACCAGGGAACTGCTGTGGCTCATCAAACTCATGCGAGGCCTCGGTGAAGAAGTCCACTACTCTGTTCTCATCCACGTGGACAACCAGAGTTGCATCAGCATGCTGCAGAACGAAGGTGATACCCGGCGTACCAAACACATCGACACCAGGTTCAACCGCGTCCGTGATCTGAAGAAATCTGGAGTCCTGTGCGTTCGGTATTGTCCAACCGAATCCATGGAAGCAGATGCCCTGACAAAGCCGCTACCAAGGGTGAAGCTGGAGAGACTACGATCATCAATTGGCCTGCAACAGATCGTGATTGAGGAGGAGTGTTGAGATTGCCAACGAAGCAACACGATTACAAGAAGCATGACATGATAATTTAATGCTCTGTAGTTTGTCGAAATAAAATTTTCTTTTCTTTTCTTGTTTGATCGTTCACTAGTTTAGTCGCATTTTATTTTCACTCACATATGTATTAGTGACCCCCTTCCGCATTTTTTGTAAACAATCCCCTCTCACACTCCTCGCTACTCACCACTTCCCTCACTAACTCACTGAAGATACGGACTCACCTTAGTAACGCTTCTATACATCTTGCTTTCTTCCGTACTGTTCCCATATACCGCTCCCCTAACCAACTTAAGCCGGGTTCAGACGGTGCGAGCAAGCATACGAGTCGGTCTAGTCAGTTACTGCAGTGCAGCTACTCACACCGTGTGAACACATCATGCCAGTTATTGTCATGTGTGATCCGGCGTGCGAGCTACTTCAAAGTTTTTTGAATTTACTCGCACTCGCATGCTTCAAAACGTCAAAAACAGAATTTAGCGTTCGAATCAGGGATGCCAAATGTAAAGAAATGTCTCTATTTTTAAGATATTTGAAAATATGCGAAGATATTTATAGACTTGAAAATTATTGGAAAAACAAATAAAACCCTCATAGTTTCTTAACGAAATCATTGTTATTCTGTTTTGCACGCTGGCGGGGCACGCTTTCTTTTTGAGATAGTTTTCTGGAGAATGTCTAATATAGAATCATTATCAGGCACAATTTTCATTCAAAATTCACTCACAACTTGCGAAAAAAAGTAAGGTTCTAAGAAACAGAATACATATTCGATTTAAAAAAGTACATTTTCATTCATTATTTTAATTTTTGACGCGTGTGAATAAAATTTTAAAAAGTCTTCTAGACTATCATTTAAAGCATCACATACTTCCGGAATTATCTTAGCTATGGATGCTTTCGAGATTCTAAAAAATATCGACAACAATCTGAACAATATTCCAGAAGAAAGGCATATCAATGTCATTTATATTATCACTCTTGCAGGTACAGCATCCTTCATGAGTGTATCTTGGCGTTGTATTTGTGGAGCAATTAAATTCAACAGTTTTTCCACTTGTTCAGGTGTTATTCTCAACACTGCTCTGTAATCTCTATAAAATTGTGTAATGATACATTCAACTGAAAACCTAAGATGAAAACTACCAATAAAGAAGTCGATTTCGGACCAATCATTTGACAAATTCGGACCTGATTGCTGTTTCTGACTATTTGATGGACATTTGAAAAATCGCCTGGCATCCCAGGTAAACCCGTGCCGTAGTATCTAGTTTCTCGCCAGCAGCTCACACTATGTGAACGGACAAGGCGAGTCAACCAATTGTCAAGCGAGTCCACCGGGTCAGTAGCTGCTCATTGTCAAGTCAGCTACTAGCAACGTATAAATGGGCCTTTAAGCCGGGTTCAGACGGTGCGAGTAAGCATACGAGTCGGTCTAGTCAGTTACTGCAGTGCAGCTACTCACACCGTGTGAACACATCATGCCAGTTATTGTCATGTGTGATCCGGCGTGCGAGCTACTTCAAAGTTTTTTGAATTTACTCGCACTTGCATGCTTCACAACGTCAAAAACAGAATTTAGCGTTCGAATCAGTGATGCCAAATGTAATGAAATGTCTCTATTTTTAAGATATTTGAAAATATGTGAAGATATTTATAGACTTGAAAATTATTGGAAAAACAAATAAAACCCTCATAGTTTCTAAACGAAATAATTGTTATTTCGTTTTGCACGCTGGCGGGGCACGCTTTCTTTTTGAGATAGTTTTCTTGAGAATCTCTAATATAGAATCATTATCAGATCACAACTTACAAAAAAAAGTATTGTTCTAAGAAACAGAATACATATTCGATTTAAAAAAGTACATTTTCATTCATTATTAAAATTTTTGAAGCGTATTTATTGCACCTGCAAATCGACTATCATTTTCATTTCACAAAATAAATAAAATTAAAAAAAAAAATCTTTTAGACTACCATTTATAACATCACATCCTTTCGGAATTATCTGAGCTATGGATGTTTTCGAGATTCTAAAAAATATCGACAACAATCCCAACGATATTCCAAAACAAAGGCACATCAATGTCATTTCTAATTTAACTCTTGCAGGTACAGCATCCCTCATGACTGTATCTTGGCGTTGTATTCGTGGAGCAATTAAATCCAACAGTTTTTTCACTTGTTCAGGTGTTATTATCAACACTGCTCTGTAATCTCGGGGATCCTCATCGTAGAGTTCCTTCAATATTGTATTTGTTGCTCCTTTTCTTTGCATCTAATTCCTGGCCCGAATCCTTTTCTCTTTCTGCTTTTTCGGATAGTACCTTCAGTTCAAAGAAATTCAGCACAAAGTATGTATTTTTAAACACGATCAGCGTTTGTTTTGCTATAAAATTGTGTGATGATACATTCAACTGAAAACCTAAGATGAAAACTGCCAATAAAGAAGTCGATTTTGGACCAATCATTTGACAAATTCGGACCTGATTGCTGTTTCTGACTATTTGATGGACATTTGAAAAGTCGCCTGGCATCCCTGGTAAACCCGTGCCGTAGTATCTAGTTTCTCGCCAGCAGCTCACACTGTGTGAACGGACAAGGCGAGTCAACCAATTGTCAAGCGAGTCCACCGGGTCAGTAGCTGCTCATTGTCAAGTCAGCTACTAGCAACGTATAAATGGGCCTTTAAGCCGGGTTCAGACGGTGCGAGTAAGCATACGAGTCGATCTAGTCAGTTACTGCAGTGCAGCTACTCACACCGTGTGAACACATCATTCCAGTTAGTGTCATGTGTGATTCGGCGTGCGAGCTACTTCAAAGTTTTTTGAATTTACTCGCACTCGCATCCCTCAAAACGTCAAAAACAGAATTTAGCGCTCGAATCAGGGATGCCAAATCTTTACATTGTCTTGACATGTCTCTATTTTTAAGATATTTGAAAATGTGCGAAGATATTTATAGATTTGAAAATTATTGGAAAACTAATACGTTTTCTTTTTGAGATAACTTTATTGGGAATCTGAATATAAAATCATTATCGGGCACAATTTTCATTCAGAATTCACTCACAACTTGCAAAAAAAAGTATTGTTCTAAGAAACAGAATACATAATCGATATAAAAAAGTAGATTTTCCTTCATTATTTTAGTTTTCGAGGCGTATTTGTTCCTTCTGCAAATCTACTATCATTTTCATTTTCCTCATCTGACAAATTCGGACCTGATTGCTGTTTCTGACTATTTGATGAACATTTGAAAAATCGTCTGGCATCTCTGGTAAACCCGTGCCGTAGTATCTAGTTTCTTGCCAGCAGCTCACATTGTGTGAACGGACAAGGCGAGTCAACCATTTGTCAAGCGAGTTCACCGGGTCAGTAGCTGCTCATTGTGAAGTCAGCTACTAGCAACGTATAAATGGACCTTTAGTGACGAAACGGCCTCACCTTAAGGCCCATTTATACGTTGCTAGTAGCTGACTTCACAATGAGCAGCTACTGACCCGGTGAACTCGCTTGACAAATGGTTGACTCGCCTTGTCCGTTCACACAATGTGAGCTGCTGGCAAGAAACTAGATACTATGACACAGGTTTACCAGAGATGCCAGGCGATTCTTCAAATGTCCATCAAATAGTCAGAAACAGCAAACAGATCCGAATTTGTCAGATGATTGATGCGAAATCGACTTCTTTATTGGCAGTTTTCGTCTTAGGTTTTCAGTTGAATTTATCATTACACAATTTTATCGCGAAACACACGCTGGCCGTGTTTAAAAATACTTTGTGCTGATTTTTTTTTAACTGAAGGTACTATCCGGAAAAAGACGAAAGAAAAAAGGATTCGGGCCAGGAATTGGATGCAAAGAAAAGAAGCAACAAATACAATATTGAAGTAACTCTACGATGATGATCCCCGAGAGTACAGAGCCGTGTTGAGAATAACACCGGAAAAAGTGAAAAAACTGTTGGATTTAATTGCTCCACAAATACAACGCAATATACACTCATGAGGAATGCTATACCTACATGAGTGAAACTAGAAATGGTGTGCCTTTCTTCTGGAATATCGTTCAGATTATTGTCGATATTTTTTTAGAATCACGAAAACATCCATAGCTAAAATAGTTCCGAAAGTATGTGGTGCTACAAATGGCAGTCTAAAAGATTTTTCAAAATTTGATTTATTTCGCCTTGACAACAGCTTCGTGTACCAATTTGTGAAATGAAAATGATAGTAAATTTGCAGGAGGAATAAATACGCCTCAAAAACTAAAATCGAATATGTAAAAAAAATCGAATATGTATTCTGTTTCTTAGAACAATACTTTTTTTGCAAGTTGTGAGTGAATTTTGAATGAAAATTGTGCCCGATAATGATTTTATATTTAGAATCCCAAGAAAACTATCTCAAAAAGAAAACGTGTCCCACCAGCGCGCAAAACAAAATAAAATGAGTAAAAAAACTTTTTAAGTTAAACGGTTTATTTGTGATTAAACATAATAATGTACTAAAAGCTAGAAAATAATTAGGCAAGTAGCAGTTAGAAGTTATCACACCTCTCCTTCATTAGTTTAGGGCATTGATAAGACTAAAATAAAATCGTGGGACATATGATGAAGTCACTAATTGTGGATAATGGAAATCCAACGTGCCCCACGATTTCATTTTAGTCTTATCAATGCCCTAGACTAATGAAGGAGAGGTGTGATAACTTCTAACTGCTACTTTCCTAATTATTTTCTAGCTTTTAGTACATTATTATGTTTAATCACGAATAAACAGTTCAACTTAAAAAGTTTTTTTACTCATTTTATTTTCTAGTTTTTAGTACATTATCTGTTTCATTAGAATATTTCTCTACAATAAAGCCATTGTACTGTATTCTATCAGTCAAAAAATTTCATTTGATACCGATATTGAGTGGATTGCAGAAAATACATAGTGTGTTCTCCAAGTCAAGTTCGTTGGTTTGATACACATATCTCAATCAACCTCTTGTTTTGAGATGATATGGAATCAGCTATTTTGTAGCCAAATTGGATTTTTCAAGATAAGCAGTTTTAAAATGACAGCAGAGAAAAAGGTATTTTAGAAATTCGGTCAGTTTCTATTGGTCAAATTTCTATTAATGTGGGACAATCCTACAGACATACGAACAGTTCAAGCTAAATAAAACCGTTTAATAAAGTAATTTGCTATTTTGTGATTACGGCCATCTTGGATTTTAATTTTTCATGATCTACTGTGAACTACTATTCAAGCCCTTTCATTTGAGAGCCATATTAATGGTGTTTTGACATAATATGTAGTCCGCCATTTGGTAGAATTTTGATGGATTTGCATTTTTCATAAATAACCGTGTTCTACTACTTCATTTGATACCCATAATAATAGGGTTTTTAGAAAATATGTAGTCCGCCATTTTGTAGTGGCAGCCATCTTGGATTTACATTTATCATAAATAACTGTATTCTGCTAGTCAGTCCCTTCCATTTGATACCCATATTAATGAAGTTATGAGGAAATATGTAGTCCGCCATTTTGTAGTGGCAGCCATCTTGGATTTGCATTTTTCTTAAATAACCGTATTCTGCTAGTCAAGCCCTTTCATTTGATACCCATATTGATGGGGTTTTGGAAAACCCACATTGATGAGGTTTTGAAGAAGAAAGGGATCCGCCATTTTGTAGCAGCCGCCATCTTGGATTTTCAAGATCATGAAATACGCAGTTTTGTAATGACTACAGATGTGTGTTTAATGTGAGTATTGGTTGATCTTCCTGTCTAACAACCATTTGGAGATATGCTTGTGCTAAATCCAGTTTAGAAAATTTCTCGCCACCGGCCATGTTGGCGAATAATTCATCTATGGTCGGTAAAGGATGTTCGTCCACTAACAGATTCTTGTTAACGGTCAGCTTGAAATCCCCACACAGACGCACCTTGTTGGCGGACTTCATCACAGGCACTATCGGAGTCGCCCATTCACTGTGGTTAACTTTCAACAAGATCCCCTTTTCCACCATCCGATTGATTTCGTTTTCCACAACATCTTGAATAGAAAAAGGTATTGAACGAGATTTCAAAAATACAGGTTTGCTATTCGGTTTCAGGGTTAGCGAAGCTTGAACTTTGGTGATCTCTCCAATAGAATCATCGAAAACTGAAGGGAACTCTTCGAGTACATTTCTCACCGTTCCGGATAACGGTGTACGCAGCGTTATTTTGTTGACACTAGAAAGATAGTTTTTCATGACATCGTTCCAATTGAACTGCAACGCACGCATCCACTCCCGCCCCAGCAACGGTTGCCTTTTCGAATCGACCACGAACAATCGCAAGACTTGTATTTTCCCGTTACACGCCACATCTACATCAATGGTACCGAAAACCTTTATTTTACTGCCGCAGTAACTACGCAATTCAACTTTTGTCTCATTAAGCGTAATGTCGTTAAACCATTTTACTCTGTCAGCAAGCCCAATCAAGGAAACTGGTGAACCACTGTCTACCTCAAATTTCATCAATACGTCGTTCACTTTAAGTTTCAAAAATATTTTCGAAAGAGGTTCTGCTCTAGAATCATCAAGTTTACCAACATCAACTACACATATTTCATCAATCTCTTCTTCTGAGTCTGACTCATTACCCTCCTCAACCAAATTTGTCTTATATTTGTATTGCTTACTCGAATTAATATTGTTTTTAATGTTGTGGCCCGGAAAGCTGAGACACACCCTTTGCAAATGACCGATTTTCTTACAGTGATTACAAACTGAGTTCTTATGTGAACATGCATTAGCCAGATGCGCTTCACTACCACACCTGTAACACTTAGGGTTAGTAGTATTAGTTACTTTAAAAAAAATACAAAAAAAATAAAAGAAAATACACAGTGTGTTCTCCAAGTCAAGTTCGTTGGTTTGATACACATATCTCAATCAACCTCTTGTTTTGAGATGATATGGAATCAGCTATTTTGTAGCCAAATTGGATTTTTCAAGATAAGCAGTTTTAAAATGACAGCAGAGAAAAAGGTATTTTAGAAATTCGGTCAGTTTCTATTGGTCAAATTTCTATTAATGTGGGACAATCCTACAGACATACGAACAGCTCAAGCTAAATAAAACCGTTTAATAAAGTAATTTGCTATTTTGTGATTACGGCCATCTTGGATTTTAATTTTTCATGATCTACTGTGAACTACTATTCAAGCCCTTTCATTTGAGAGCCATATTAATGGTGTTTTGACATAATATGTAGTCCGCCATTTGGTAGAATTTAGATGGATTTGCATTTCTCATAAATAACCGTGTTCTACTACTTCATTTGATACCCATAATAATAGGGTTTTTAGAAAATATGTAGTCCGCCATTTTGTAGTGGCAGCCATCTTGGATTTACATTTATCATAAATAACTTTATTCTGCTAGTCAGTCCCTTCCATTTGATACCCATATTAATGAAGTTATGAGGAAATATGTAGTCCGCCATTTTGTAGTGGCAGCCATCTTGGATTTGCATTTTTCTTAAATAACCGTATTCTGCTAGTCAAGCCCTTTCATTTGATACCCATATTGATGGGGTTTTGGAAAACCCACATTGATGAGGTTTTGAAGAAGAAAGGAGTCCGCCATTTTGTAGCAGCCGCCATCTTGGATTTTCAAGATCATGAAATACGCAGTTTTGTAATGACTACAGAGATAAAGGTGTGTTCCAAATTTCTGATCAATCGGTCAACAGGAAGGGGGTCAAATTTCTATTAATGTGGGTCAGCGCTACAGACAAACATGTCACAAACATACAAACAGATTACTGGGCAAGCTAAATAAAACCGTTTAATAACAACGATTCCGCTTAGAAACTATGAGGGTTTTATTTGTTTTACAATAATTTTCAAGTCTATAAATATCTTCGCTTATTTTCAAATATCTTAAAAATGTCTCTATGTAAAGAAAATGTAAAGATTTGGCATCTCTGATTCGAGCGCTAAATTCTGTTTTTGACGTTTTGAGGGATGCGAGTGTGAGTAAATTCAAAAAACTTTGAAGTAGCTCGCACGCCGGATCACACATGACACTAACTGGCATGATGTGTTCACACGGTGTGAGTAGCTGTACTGCAGTAACTGACTAGACCGACTCGTATGCTTACTCGCACCGTCTGAACCCGGCTTTAGGATATACTTCTAGGCGCCTTGGTTTCAGCTTAAAGCCGGGTTCAGACGGTGCGAGCAAGCATACGAGTCGGTCTAGTCAGTTACTGCAGTGCAGCTACTCACACCGTGTGAACACATCATGCCAGTTATTGTCATGTGTGATCCGGCGTGCGAGCTACTTCAAAGTTTTTTGAATTTACTCGCACTCGCATGCTTCAAAACGTCAAAAACAGAATTTAGCGTTCGAATCAGGGATGCCAAATGTAAAGAAATGTCTCTATTTTTAAGATATTTGAAAATATGCGAAGATATTTATAGACTTGAAAATTATTGGAAAAACAAATAAAACCCTCATAGTTTCTTAACGAAATCATTGTTATTCTGTTTTGCACGCTGGCGGGGCACGCTTTCTTTTTGAGATAGTTTTCTGGAGAATGTCTAATATAGAATCATTATCAGGCACAATTTTCATTCAAAATTCACTCACAACTTGCGAAAAAAAGTAAGGTTCTAAGAAACAGAATACATATTCGATTTAAAAAAGTACATTTTCATTCATTATTTTAATTTTTGACGCGTGTGAATAAAATTTTAAAAAGTCTTCTAGACTATCATTTAAAGCATCACATACTTCCGGAATTATCTTAGCTATGGATGCTTTCGAGATTCTAAAAAATATCGACAACAATCTGAACAATATTCCAGAAGAAAGGCATATCAATGTCATTTATATTATCACTCTTGCAGGTACAGCATCCTTCATGAGTGTATCTTGGCGTTGTATTTGTGGAGCAATTAAATTCAACAGTTTTTCCACTTGTTCAGGTGTTATTCTCAACACTGCTCTGTAATCTCTATAAAATTGTGTAATGATACATTCAACTGAAAACCTAAGATGAAAACTACCAATAAAGAAGTCGATTTCGGACCAATCATTTGACAAATTCGGACCTGATTGCTGTTTCTGACTATTTGATGGACATTTGAAAAATCGCCTGGCATCCCAGGTAAACCCGTGCCGTAGTATCTAGTTTCTCGCCAGCAGCTCACACTATGTGAACGGACAAGGCGAGTCAACCAATTGTCAAGCGAGTCCACCGGGTCAGTAGCTGCTCATTGTCAAGTCAGCTACTAGCAACGTATAAATGGGCCTTAAAACCGGGTTCAGACGGTGCGAGTAAGCATACGAGTCGGTCTAGTCAGTTACTGCAGTGCAGCTGCTCACACCTGTCGTGTCTCCTTCTTTCCAACGCAGCCCACGTCCTTTGCGACTTATTCCTTCAACAATACTCGAGAGAATAATCGTCCAATTGAACCTGCGGCATATATGGATAATGAGAATCTCTTTTTCTTATTCTTACATTCTGATCTTCAGTCAGTACAGGACGTGTTTCACTCACTCTTGTTCCATGTTGCCTTTGTCTTGCTTGCGAAGTAGTGCTGTCTATCTCTTTCGTTTATTGAGAGCCCAAATTTATTCTTACACGCTCATTCTCAATTTCGTCAAAGATTCGAAGCAGATGAAGCGCTAGGAACGAATTGATTTTATTTATACAACTTCAACGCAATCGTTATTTTTTTGATTGATTTTGATTCCATTTAATTTTCTCTATCTTATCTCCCACAACACCGTGTGAACACATCATGCCAGTTAGTGTCATGTGTGATTCGGCGTGCGAGCTACTTCAAAGTTTTTTGAATTTACTCGCACTCGCATCCCTCAAAACGTAAAAACAGAATTTAGCGTTCGAATCAGGGATGCCAAATGTAAAAAAATGTCTCTATTTTTAAGATATTTGAAAATATGCGAAGATATTTATAGACTTGAAAATTACTGGAAAAATAAATAAAACCCTCATAGTTTCTAAACGAAATCGTTGTTATTCCGTTTTGCACGCTGGCGGGGCACGCTTTCTTTTTGAAATAATTTTCTTGAGAATCTCTAATATAGAATCATTATCAGGCACAATTTTTATTCAAAATTCACTTGCAAACTTGCAACTTGCAAAAAGAAGTATTTTTCTAAGAAATAGAATACATATTCGATTTAAAAAAGTACGTTTTCATTCATTATTTTTATTTTTGACGCGTATTTATTCCACCTGCAAATCTACTATCATTTTCATTTTAGAAATTGGTACACGAAGCTGCTGGCAAGGCGAAATAAATAAAAATTAAAAACAGGAAGTGGGTTATATCTATGGTATAACCGCAAGGGTGACGTAGGACTATCGTTGATTTAGAGATCATTTGTATGAAGTTGAATCTGTATTCATTCTGAATGAATGAATATTTGGAGAACTTCGAAAACGAGAGCGTTACGTTGGAGGCACAAGGTTTTATGCATTCAATATTGGATACGGAAATATCCTACTGATGGGGAAGAATAATCTTCAGAAGCTATCCTGTTGATTGCGATTGATTGAAAAATCACAAAACCTAATGTATTTGGTCACAGTGTTACATGGATAGAAAACATTAAAATAAACTCTTTCATATGAATGTAATTTTAAATTCCCAGAGGAACTGGCAGATTATTTTCAGTAACGATTAGATATTTCCACATTTTCCTCGATACTGGAAGCCCACCAGTGGTTAATGCTAACTCGATAACCATCTGTTAATAGCACTTGATTGAAACATATTTGGTCACAGTGTTACATGGATAGAAAACATTCAAATAAACTCTTTCACATGAATGTATTTCTAAATTCTTAGAGGAACTGGCAGATTATTTTCCGGATCTTTCTCGATCCAAACGGAAAGAATTCCGTGCGTGTATGTGTGTGTGTGTGTAGCGGCTGCTTCGAGATCTTCCCGGGGAACCGTCTCTCCTCCTGATGGATTCCCTTCTGGGCTAAGGTGCACAAACAGGCTCTTGGTGACACCGTTCATCTGCGCTTTCATGATAAATGAAGAGCTTCACCACAACGGCGACAACATGCTCCAATCGTTGTTCAATTAGAACTGAGTGGATTTCCGAGCGGCGCTCGCTTATATACCGATTGGTGATTTCAATAGCCTATTTTGAAAGCAAATTTAAGACTATTGAAACAAGTTTTTGGATCAGAAAGTAACAAGTATAGAACGCGTAGACATTTTATCTTTCGAATGAAGTGTTTATCATACCAACTTTGATTTTACACCCCGGTATAGAAATGAAAGACGTAGTCCTACGTCAAAAAATCTTTTAGACTGCCATTTATAGCATCACATACTTCCGGTATTATCCTAGCTATGGATGAGTGTATCTTGGCGTTATATTTGTGGAGCAATCAAATCAATTCAGCACAAAGTATGTATTTTTAAACACGATCAGCGTGTGTTTCGCTTTAAAATTGTGTAATGATACATTCAACTGAAAACCTAAGATGCCAATAAAGAAGTCGATTTCGGATCAATCATCTGACAAATTCGGACCTGATTGCTGTTTCTGACTATTTGATGGACATTTGAAAAATCGCCTGGCATCCCTGGTAAACCCTTGCCGTAGTATCTAGTTTCTCGCCAGCAGCTCACATTGTGTGGACGGACAAGGCGAGTCAACCAATTGTCAAACGAGTCCACCGGGTCAGTAGCTGCTCATTGACAAGTCAGCTATTGGCAACGTATAAATGGTCCTTTAAGCCGGGTTCAGACGGTGCGAGCAAGCATACGAGTCGGTCTAGTCAGTTACTGCAGTGCAGCTACTCACACCGTGTGAACACATCATGCCAGTTATTGTCATGTGTGATCCGGCGTGCGAGCTACTTCAAAGTTTTTTGAATTTACTCGCACTCGCATGCTTCAAAACGTCAAAAACAGAATTTAGCGTTCGAATCAGGGATGCCAAATGTAAAGAAATGTCTCTATTTTTAAGATATTTGAAAATATGCGAAGATATTTATAGACTTGAAAATTATTGGAAAAACAAATAAAACCCTCATAGTTTCTTAACGAAATCATTGTTATTCTGTTTTGCACGCTGGCGGGGCACGCTTTCTTTTTGAGATAGTTTTCTGGAGAATGTCTAATATAGAATCATTATCAGGCACAATTTTCATTCAAAATTCACTCACAACTTGCGAAAAAAAGTAAGGTTCTAAGAAACAGAATACATATTCGATTTAAAAAAGTACATTTTCATTCATTATTTTAATTTTTGACGCGTGTGAATAAAATTTTAAAAAGTCTTCTAGACTATCATTTAAAGCATCACATACTTCCGGAATTATCTTAGCTATGGATGCTTTCGAGATTCTAAAAAATATCGACAACAATCTGAACAATATTCCAGAAGAAAGGCATATCAATGTCATTTATATTATCACTCTTGCAGGTACAGCATCCTTCATGAGTGTATCTTGGCGTTGTATTTGTGGAGCAATTAAATTCAACAGTTTTTCCACTTGTTCAGGTGTTATTCTCAACACTGCTCTGTAATCTCTATAAAATTGTGTAATGATACATTCAACTGAAAACCTAAGATGAAAACTACCAATAAAGAAGTCGATTTCGGACCAATCATTTGACAAATTCGGACCTGATTGCTGTTTCTGACTATTTGATGGACATTTGAAAAATCGCCTGGCATCCCAGGTAAACCCGTGCCGTAGTATCTAGTTTCTCGCCAGCAGCTCACACTATGTGAACGGACAAGGCGAGTCAACCAATTGTCAAGCGAGTCCACCGGGTCAGTAGCTGCTCATTGTCAAGTCAGCTACTAGCAACGTATAAATGGGCCTTAAAGCCGGGTTCAGACGGTGCGAGCAAGCATACGAGTCGGTCTAGTCAGTTACTGCAGTGCAGCTACTCACACCGTGTGAACACATCATGCCAGTTATTGTCATGTGTGATCCGGCGTGCGAGCTACTTCAAAGTTTTTTGAATTTACTCGCACTCGCATGCTTCAAAACGTCAAAAACAGAATTTAGCGTTCGAATCAGGGATGCCAAATGTAAAGAAATGTCTCTATTTTTAAGATATTTGAAAATATGCGAAGATATTTATAGACTTGAAAATTATTGGAAAAACAAATAAAACCCTCATAGTTTCTTAACGAAATCATTGTTATTCTGTTTTGCACGCTGGCGGGGCACGCTTTCTTTTTGAGATAGTTTTCTGGAGAATGTCTAATATAGAATCATTATCAGGCACAATTTTCATTCAAAATTCACTCACAACTTGCGAAAAAAAGTAAGGTTCTAAGAAACAGAATACATATTCGATTTAAAAAAGTACATTTTCATTCATTATTTTAATTTTTGACGCGTGTGAATAAAATTTTAAAAAGTCTTCTAGACTATCATTTAAAGCATCACATACTTCCGGAATTATCTTAGCTATGGATGCTTTCGAGATTCTAAAAAATATCGACAACAATCTGAACAATATTCCAGAAGAAAGGCATATCAATGTCATTTATATTATCACTCTTGCAGGTACAGCATCCTTCATGAGTGTATCTTGGCGTTGTATTTGTGGAGCAATTAAATTCAACAGTTTTTCCACTTGTTCAGGTGTTATTCTCAACACTGCTCTGTAATCTCTATAAAATTGTGTAATGATACATTCAACTGAAAACCTAAGATGAAAACTACCAATAAAGAAGTCGATTTCGGACCAATCATTTGACAAATTCGGACCTGATTGCTGTTTCTGACTATTTGATGGACATTTGAAAAATCGCCTGGCATCCCAGGTAAACCCGTGCCGTAGTATCTAGTTTCTCGCCAGCAGCTCACACTATGTGAACGGACAAGGCGAGTCAACCAATTGTCAAGCGAGTCCACCGGGTCAGTAGCTGCTCATTGTCAAGTCAGCTACTAGCAACGTATAAACGGGCCTTTATTGACCTACCTGGTAGTATACTTTTAAAGGCGGGTATACATTAGGGAGATCTATAGCTATAGATGGATTTATTCACGCGAAAATAAATGTTAACGGGTGAGAATATATATGATACATTTCTTCGAGATATATATTGTGAATTTACTTGACTGTTGGATTCTGAGGTCATTTCAGCTACCTGTTTAAATCGTCACTTTTCACGAGAGGTGATTAAATTCATGGAAAACCCATACTAATCATCCTTCAACTTTGTTCCAAATGTCAAAACGAAAATTAAAAACAAACTATAAATAAATTAACTGGTGAAATAGTGTTTTGAAAAAATGGTTCGATATGGAATTTTGCGGTTGGACTACAATAATTTTCTTGTATTTTTTGTAATAATAAATATCTATAGCTTTCCAGAAGACGGAAGACATTCCGAGCAAGTTTCTTGGTGAAGATGCTGGTTTTCGTAATTTGAAGTTCCTGTAGTCAGGACATTATATAGACGGCTATGAAAATAACGAGAGAAACGAAATAGTAAGAAAATATAACATATCACTACTATCTAACTTTGATACTAAAGAAACCAGTGATACCAAGACTCTTTCATTTTTTTCAGGACTTTTTTGGACGAAGTACATCCTTGTGCAATCGGGAGATATGCGTTCAAAGGTCATGACAGAAGCTCCGCCGGATCAATACCTTCACCTATTCCGAGCAGTGTCACTCTCGGAAGGAAACCAACTTCAAGCGACACATCATAGTCTACAATTGGCTTACAATATTACCGAGAGTATTTTGTCATCTAACGATACTTTGTATGAACGAACTGACTCCCTCGTTATGAAAGCTTTCTATGTTCATGCACAGATACAAACACTCACTGCTAAAAAACGAATTCAGAGCATTTAGCATCGAAAATTACTGATACTAACGATAATAATCACTAATTTTAGTATCGATTTTCTTGCACGGATTTATTCGATGAATAGAATAAAAAAAATCATAATGTAAATCGTGATAATCCCAGGAAGTAGTATGGGCAACGATATTTTGTGTTTATATTAGCCCGACGATGCTGCACGTTTTTAAGAATTGGATTTTGCATGCTGTTATCAATCATTTAAATTTCACGAAAATACTTGCTTGCAAAAACATAAGCAAACACGATAATATGATTTGTCACATATGACAGATTTATCTGTCAAATGCAAACGCGATTATTTTTACGACCGTTTGAAGCGCGACTATTTCTAATCGTCGTGTCCAGTTAGGGAATAGACGAACAATATAACTACTATGAATAGAATAAATTCAGGCATATGTAAACGCTGGTGAATGATCTGGTGAGAAATCGCTAAAGTTGGATACAGTTCTACTGCAGGTGAATAAATTCACCGAAAATATGAATATATTCATTATATAAGATCGCGCTAGCACCGTTTACAGTTGATGCGATTTCTGTAAATCTCATCATATTTCTTCACATGAACTAGCGGCCCGTCCCATGTTTTCCCAAGTTTCCCGCATACTCATTGAAACAAATGAGCCCTGGTGTTGTTTGGTTTGTTCAAATTGATTACTCAATCTTTCCACTTAAACGCGCTGGAAAAGGGAGTTGTATGTATGTAGTGTGTATGTATGTCTTCTATCTCTCTGTCTCTCTGTCTCTCTTTTCTCTCTCAGAAAATTTTAAAATTACCTTTTAGCCTCGAGGAAGCCTGTTGACTGACTGGCTAGAGCGAGAATAGAATTTAAATGTTCTTCTTACTATTATAGAGGTTTGAAACACCAAAGTTCATTTTCCTCTTACCTTGAAAAGTCCAATGAGGAGGCAAAACTAACTCTCTCGTAACCTTTGAAAGAACGATTTTTAAAGTTATTTAATGGCATATTCATTCTACAGTTTTGCATTTTTATTATTATTTGTAGGACAACCTATTTAAGTAGCATTGTGAGAAACATATCAGCCATTTCTCCATCAAGGGGGGACCCCGATCTGGAAAATCGAAAAAATCGAATTTTTGATTTTTGCATTTTTGAGTACTTATGCCCTAGGAAATGTTATCCCAAAAGTATTTTTCGTGAAAATGGATTATCTGAAGCGTTACATAACCGTTTTTCATATTCCTTTATTCCATTTTTTTGAGCTTCTAAACAACGATTTTTCATGTAAAATAACTTAATTTTAAAAAAGACTGCCATTTTGGCATTTTTTTCGAATTTTCAAAAACTATGCAACGCCTCAGGTACTGCCTTAAAGCTTCAAAATATTCATTGGAATTTGTTCTACGACACCCCGTTGCTTCTGTACTACGGATCCAGCTGTCAACAGTGTTATAATTATTATTCGTGCATTAAAAAAATGGAAAATACAACTTCATATAAACCTTAAACAATAACCAAAATACCCGAACACAGAAGTGTATATAATATTGCCATGCCTGGAAAGCATCTAATTATTTGTTAATTTGTGTTGTGTTATTTGTAGTACCGTAAACCGGGGGCAAATTGATCACGATTTTCAGAAAAATGTAAATATTTCCGATTTTTTTTGTTAGATTTAAACCTAATTATTTTTGAAATCAGTACTGGTGCTAAGGCCACAAAACGTTATGGAATTTGTTGAAAAAAATCCTTGAGCGTTAATTTGGAAAATTTTTAGCAGAAAATTTCAAAATTTTGCTTCGGGGTGAAATTGATAAATCTATGTTTTTCAGGATTTTCTAGTGTCATACGCACAAAAATGTATACAAAATCTATTATTTCTTCACCTACGGTCATTTGAATGAGATTTGAACACTGATCTGTAGGTCATCCGGAGACCATTCCGGTCAGATCAAAAAATTTTAAAATTAAATTAAACTAAATTGCTCTGAAAATTTATGTTTGTTTTCATCAATACGTTTGATCAATTTGCCCCCGGATGACGGTACCGTGTTCTTTGTAGCACCGGGTGAGATTGGATCAAATCGAAAGAAATTGCAGTTAGTGATATCTAGACAAGTATTACAAATATTTTTGAAAGCTGTGAACCGTTTAGGAGGAGATATATTTTCACTACTTCCAGTGCATAATACTTTACTGTAATACAAATAGTTATTGTTTAGTAATTTATCAAAATTTGATGTATTTACACATCAAGCTTAGACCCATTCTCATCCCCATCGACGGTACTTTAGCGAATTAATCTAATCCAGCGAACAAAACAGTAGAAAATTAGTAACTTCGATTTTCAACTTTTGTTTCATTGATTTAACGTTTTATAATACCTGCAACGAATATTCAGAACCCATGTGACCTACCGTCAGAACTTTCTAATTTTGTAAAGTGACGAAGGTTTCACCATGATAATTTTATGTCTTTTTCGTACCAGAAGGGAGCACACATATACCAGGTGAGAGACGAACCAACCTACGGCTTAAAGTCTCTATAATAAAGAGCAAAAAAATGTACCAGGTGTTATTTGTATACTTCTATGCGAGCCCTAGTTAATGAATTAAAGTTTCAGATACTATAGTGGAACCAATGTGATAGAAGACACGATAAGTCACCAAATAAAACTTAATTATTGTATACTGATCAGTGTCAAATTCACGCCCAAATCCTTCAACGTTGGGACACCATTTTTGACATCATCGGTCACATAATCGCGCTCGACGGGTTTGGTGTGCAAGTCTCCCAACGGGAACGAGATGCAAACGAATTCTGTAAATCTCACCGTCATCATGAAAGTAGGATCGTCCCGTAAACGCCAATAGCTCTACCAGCTTTCATTCTTGCACATCACCTGGTGGAACCAATCGATCATTTCCGACAACTTGTACCGGCGTAGACCAACAGTCTGATAGATTTGGTCTGGCTGTCCGGGCAACATTCGAACAGTATTGCTGTTTGTCATGCGCTTGGACCACAATGGCATGTCGCGGAGCGATCTTCCTGGTACATACCTAATGGGCGGAATATGACCGCCTCGAGGAACTCACAAACCGCAAGTTCACATATTTACTCTTATACCTCCGAGGAGAAAATTTTTGTCGATTAGATTTGTGACATAAGTTGAATTTTGTCACTGTTCACTTTAATCGATTTACGTGTTTTTGCATTTGCAGATTTTCAGCTGATTTTCTTCAACATTTCATTGACATGCAACAAAGCAAGCTGTTCACTGCTAATTCTCTTTCTCTTTGTGTGTTAACAAAACATGCTCTCTGTTTATTTACACCGCGCTTTTGGACACGAATTTTTTAAGCGCTTTTATTTATAGTGAGACTAGCGGCCCGTCCCATGTTTTCCCAAGTTTCCCGCATACTCATTGAAACAAATGAGCCCTGGTGTTGTTTGGTTTGTTCAAATTGATTACTCAATCTTTCCACTTAAACGCGCTGGAAAAGGGAGTTGTATGTATGTAGTGTGTATGTATGTCTTCTATCTCTCTGTCTCTCTGTCTCTCTTTTCTCTCTCAGAAAATTTTAAAATTACCTTTTAGCCTCGAGGAAGCCTGTTGACTGACTGGCTAGAGCGAGAATAGAATTTAAATGTTCTTCTTACTATTATAGAGGTTTGAAACACCAAAGTTCATTTTCCTCTTACCTTGAAAAGTCCAATGAGGAGGCAAAACTAACTCTCTCGTAACCTTTGAAAGAACGATTTTTAAAGTTATTTAATGGCATATTCATTCTACAGTTTTGCATTTTTATTATTATTTGTAGGACAACCTATTTAAGTAGCATTGTGAGAAACATATCAGCCATTTCTCCATCAAGGGGGGACCCCGATCTGGAAAATCGAAAAAATCGAATTTTTGATTTTTGCATTTTTGAGTACTTATGCCCTAGGAAATGTTATCCCAAAAGTATTTTTCGTGAAAATGGATTATCTGAAGCGTTACATAACCGTTTTTCATATTCCTTTATTCCATTTTTTTGAGCTTCTAAACAACGATTTTTCATGTAAAATAACTTAATTTTAAAAAAGACTGCCATTTTGGCATTTTTTTCGAATTTTCAAAAACTATGCAACGCCTCAGGTACTGCCTTAAAGCTTCAAAATATTCATTGGAATTTGTTCTACGACACCCCGTTGCTTCTGTACTACGGATCCAGCTGTCAACAGTGTTATAATTATTATTCGTGCATTAAAAAAATGGAAAATACAACTTCATATAAACCTTAAACAATAACCAAAATACCCGAACACAGAAGTGTATATAATATTGCCATGCCTGGAAAGCATCTAATTATTTGTTAATTTGTGTTGTGTTATTTGTAGTACCGTAAACCGGGGGCAAATTGATCACGATTTTCAGAAAAATGTAAATATTTCCGATTTTTTTTGTTAGATTTAAACCTAATTATTTTTGAAATCAGTACTGGTGCTAAGGCCACAAAACGTTATGGAATTTGTTGAAAAAAATCCTTGAGCGTTAATTTGGAAAATTTTTAGCAGAAAATTTCAAAATTTTGCTTCGGGGTGAAATTGATAAATCTATGTTTTTCAGGATTTTCTAGTGTCATACGCACAAAAATGTATACAAAATCTATTATTTCTTCACCTACGGTCATTTGAATGAGATTTGAACACTGATCTGTAGGTCATCCGGAGACCATTCCGGTCAGATCAAAAAATTTTAAAATTAAATTAAACTAAATTGCTCTGAAAATTTATGTTTGTTTTCATCAATACGTTTGATCAATTTGCCCCCGGATGACGGTACCGTGTTCTTTGTAGCACCGGGTGAGATTGGATCAAATCGAAAGAAATTGCAGTTAGTGATATCTAGACAAGTATTACAAATATTTTTGAAAGCTGTGAACCGTTTAGGAGGAGATATATTTTCACTACTTCCAGTGCATAATACTTTACTGTAATACAAATAGTTATTGTTTAGTAATTTATCAAAATTTGATGTATTTACACATCAAGCTTAGACCCATTCTCATCCCCATCGACGGTACTTTAGCGAATTAATCTAATCCAGCGAACAAAACAGTAGAAAATTAGTAACTTCGATTTTCAACTTTTGTTTCATTGATTTAACGTTTTATAATACCTGCAACGAATATTCAGAACCCATGTGACCTACCGTCAGAACTTTCTAATTTTGTAAAGTGACGAAGGTTTCACCATGATAATTTTATGTCTTTTTCGTACCAGAAGGGAGCACACATATACCAGGTGAGAGACGAACCAACCTACGGCTTAAAGTCTCTATAATAAAGAGCAAAAAAATGTACCAGGTGTTATTTGTATACTTCTATGCGAGCCCTAGTTAATGAATTAAAGTTTCAGATACTATAGTGGAACCAATGTGATAGAAGACACGATAAGTCACCAAATAAAACTTAATTATTGTATACTGATCAGTGTCAAATTCACGCCCAAATCCTTCAACGTTGGGACACCATTTTTGACATCATCGGTCACATAATCGCGCTCGACGGGTTTGGTGTGCAAGTCTCCCAACGGGAACGAGATGCAAACGAATTCTGTAAATCTCACCGTCATCATGAAAGTAGGATCGTCCCGTAAACGCCAATAGCTCTACCAGCTTTCATTCTTGCACATCACCTGGTGGAACCAATCGATCATTTCCGACAACTTGTACCGGCGTAGACCAACAGTCTGATAGATTTGGTCTGGCTGTCCGGGCAACATTCGAACAGTATTGCTGTTTGTCATGCGCTTGGACCACAATGGCATGTCGCGGAGCGATCTTCCTGGTACATACCTAATGGGCGGAATATGACCGCCTCGAGGAACTCACAAACCGCAAGTTCACATATTTACTCTTATACCTCCGAGGAGAAAATTTTTGTCGATTAGATTTGTGACATAAGTTGAATTTTGTCACTGTTCACTTTAATCGATTTACGTGTTTTTGCATTTGCAGATTTTCAGCTGATTTTCTTCAACATTTCATTGACATGCAACAAAGCAAGCTGTTCACTGCTAATTCTCTTTCTCTTTGTGTGTTAACAAAACATGCTCTCTGTTTATTTACACCGCGCTTTTGGACACGAATTTTTTAAGCGCTTTTATTTATAGTGAGAAAACGAACACATGCACACACGCAGACGCGCACACTTCGCGCAGTGATAAAATGAACAAACTGTTGTGTGCTGTATGCTGGGGGGACTTGGACGCTTTCTGGGACTTGGTGTTATTGCCGACGGGGCAGTGTTATACACACTGCGTACTGCGGGTGCTGGCTCGTTCTCACACAAAAAACACATCGCAGCTGCTCACTCTCTCACTCTGTTTGTGTTTACGTCAAGAATACGACCATTTACGACCGTTTACGACTGTTCACGACGACCGCGCTTTATTTTTTAGCGATTTTATTTATAGTAAGAAAACGAACACATGCACACACGCAGACGCGCACACTTCGCGCAGTGATAAAATGAACAAACTGTTGTGTGCTGTATGCTGGGGGGACTTGGACGCTTTCTGGGACTTGGTGTTATTGCCGACGGGGCAGTGTTATACACACTGCGTACTGCGGGTGCTGGCTCGTTCTCACACAAAAAACACATCGCAGCTGCTCACTCTCTCACTCTGTTTGTGTTTACGTCAAGAATACGACCATTTACGACCGTTTACGACTGTTCACGACGACCGCGCTTTATTTTTTAGCGATTTTATTTATAGTAAGATATATCCCTAGTTCTAACCGACCGTAAGCATCTTGGAAATAATGACGGAATGATTTCATCGTTTACCAATACAAATACACCTCGCGTACTTGCTCACCCTTGCCATCACTCAATGATACCAGTGATATAATAACTGGTTATTTTATTTTAAATTAGAGATTCTTCACAAGTTTGTTCATAAATGATTGACAAAATCTTAATGCGTTCTAAATTTCGAGGTACCCTTCTGGGTGCCTTGATAGGCGATTGCTGCGGGGCACCTTTCGAAGGACAAATCATGGACAGCGGTACCAAATTAGTACTAAAGAACAATCTGGATAGGTTAGAGGGACCTTTTTTCAAAGGTATAAACAGAAAAATTCTTTACACATGCAAACTTTTAGAAAATTATCCTTTACAGCTCCTTACAAGAAGTATACAGACGATACTGCCATGACAAAATGCGTAGCTAACACGATACTTGATTCTAAAGGATTTTCTCAAACGCTCCTCGCAAAAAACTTTGTTGTGGAATACTTTAAAGATCCTAGACGCGGCTACGGAGCTGCAGTTGTTGATGTATTCGCCAAACTCCGTAATACTAAAATTGCTGATCCGACTGGTCCAGCGGCGGCTCAGTTCGGTGGTACTGGTTCATATGGCAATGGAGCGGCTATGAGAATTTCTCCTGTTGCTCTCTTTTGTGCAAATCGAAACAAACAGGAGCTGGTGCAATTGGTGCGCGATTCATCTCTCGTTACTCACAGCAATGTATTAGGAGTAAATGGAGCAATATTGCAAGCTTTAGCCATACACCAATGTTTGCAATTAAATCCAAAAGATATGTTTGATAGAAAGCAGTATATATCACAATTAAAAGCTGATATAGCCGCTTTGGAAAGCGCAAACGATCCGGACTTAGATGCAAATTCCAATGCATATATGAATCAGCTTCATGCAATGGAACAACTTTTAGAAGATAAAGTGGAATCAAATGATGAAAATGTGTTGAATACACTGGGGCATAGTGTTGAAGCATTGTATTCAGTTCCGACCGCAATATTCTGTTTCCTAAAATGTTTATCTGGAACAATCAACGATGTAAGTATGTGTATCTTATGTTCACTTCAGATAATTGCGTTCGATTTTCTTCGTATGCATGATTATCAATATATAATAGGGTGGCAGCGAAAATGGTCATGTTAAATTTCAAAAACCGACCATGTACATTTTGTTTATTGGACTTCAATCGTACATGATTTAGTGGTGCCTCAAAGCGCTCAAAGTTTTGATTTTGTGATCCTCGAAAATTTGGAAAATCGATTTTTTTTCGATGGCAAATGACTTAAAAATGCATAAAACGTCGAGATCTGATGTCATCTCGAAAAAAAAAATTTGGCCGAAAGTCGACCTTTTTGGGAACTTAGCCTGAGAAGCAATGAAGGTATGGAAAAAAATATTGTAGGGGTTGTATCTAGGACACGACCGCATATTTTCGACGTAGAACTACGCAATTATATCATGCAATCCACTTGTTTACCACTTCGAATATTAGTTTAGAATGCATGGAAATTTTTGTAATAGATTATGTACTTCGTTACAAATTAATTTGATAAACGTTTGATATGATGCCTAGGACTACCAAAATGTTTGAACGGGAAAATTGTCAAACGATCATTGTATTTTACATTTCCCACTGAAATTTTTGCAGATCTCATGTTTACGCAGTTCTCGAAACGCGAAAGTTCATTCACCTCTAGTATCTGAAATGACAATTTTCCCAGGACGACAAGCGAGTAGAAAAGTACTCAACACCAAAAAAATACTTGCATGTTTTGTCGAAGCGGATTCCCCCAGGCACATTGATTTCGAAGTTCGTGTTAGGGAAACACAGCTCGGTGGGAACATAAATACTCCCGACTTGCATGTATATGTGCAAAGCGGATTTCCAAAGGTATATCGATTTTGAAGTCTGTGTTGGGGAAACCGTCAATCGGACCAATCAAAATTTGGCAGTTAGGACGTTTAGATATCGCTTGACATTTTACAGTTATTCAATTGTTCATCTCATGAAAAATAACATTTGATCAAATGTGATAAACGCGTAGGAATATTTCCTATCAATTGATGTAAACATCTTTCCGATCTGTTAAGAAATGTTCGAGTTATAAGCATTCGAAATACGGGTAGGGTTAGCACACACATTGGCATTTGAAAAAAGGAAGTTCTTCCAGTTTTCATGAATTTAAACCATTTAGAGATTAGCGAATTGTAATGTATAGCATATCAAACAAGTCTTAGAGAATTTTCGATTCGATTGGTATGAGAATCATGAGAATTCGTTTACAGTGAAAATAGTTACTAACGTTAACTTTATTTCATAAAAACGTGACCTGTTTTCTGATTTGGCACCCTTCCTGAAAGACGTAGTTCTACGTCAAAAATTAATAATCGAATTTAACCCCTTCCCGTATTATTTAATACGTCACACATCAAGTGATTTCACTAGTCTGCTGAGCGTTCTATCGCCCTATGTTATTCTAGTACCCACGAGAGAGACTCGATGTTGTACGGGAAAGGGTGTAAGAACCGACCATATACATTTTGTTTGATTGATTTTTTAAATAAAAAAAAAATTATAGGAGGTTGTGTCTAGGATACGACCGCATTGTTGACGTAGAACTACGCTGTTATTCTATATAAGTCGCTTTTTTATACCTTCGGATATTATTCTATAATGCTGTGAAATTTTAGAAACAACTGCTTAGTAGAATAATCTCTGAAATGTTTTTTTCATTGTAGAATTTGTTGACGATAATTGATTGATGATTTATTCTTGCCCTCGCAAAACAATACACTAGCTGATCGTAAGTCGCAATTTATTTCATGTCAATGCAATGAAAATTTACCTCGAACGCTTTTCTTTTTTTTTTGGCCTTTTTCGCAATTGACATAGACTCTAGGCTAAAGTCGATTATATACATGTTGCACCAGCACCATTATTCCACATCTCATAACTACATCAATATATCTTTGGCACCGCATGGAAACAACAACAATGACAACACTTGCAAGTATCAAATATCATGCTACATGTTGTTTAGTATTTCCTTAAAGGAATCGCACCTCTAGGCATCGTTCGTACAACGTAAACCAAGCGCCAAACAAGCGTTCGTCATAGCATGCATACAGAGCCATACATTGGTGGCTTGAAACTACTAGGAATATAAAACACTTCTCATCATTTTGCGCTATTCACAAAAGAAACGCTTCTGTTAATATTACTGACCTCGAAAAAACAGGAATTGGGTTATATCTATGGTATAACCGCAAGGGTGACGTAGGACTATCGTTGATTTAGAGATCATTTGTTCGAAGTTGAATCTAAATCCATTCTGAATGAATGAATAAATGAATATTTGGGGGACTTCGTAAACAAGAGCGTTACGTTGGAGGCACAAGGTTTTATGCATCCAATATAGGATACGAAAAACCTTGTTCTGAAGAATAATCTTCAGAAGCTTTCCTGCTAACTGTACTTGATTGACAAATCACAAACCTAAATGTATTATATGGATATTTTATGGATAGAAAACATTAAAATAAACTCTTTCGCTTGAATGTAATTTTCAATTCCAAGGGGAACTGGCAGATTATGTTCAGTAACGATTAGATATTTCCACATTTTCCTCGATACTGGAAGCCCACCAATGGTTAATGCTAATTCGATAACCATCTGTTAATAGCACTTGATTGAAACATATTTGGTCACAGTGTTACATTGATAGAAAGTATTCAAATAAACTCTTTCACATGAATGTATTTTTAAATTCCTAGAGAAACTGGCAGATTATTTTCCGGATCTTTCTCGATGCTGAATGGCATCCAAACGGAAAAAATTCCGTGCGTGTATGTGTATGTGTAACTGCTGCTTCGATGGTCACCTTCTCTTCCCCTGAAGGATCGGCTTCTCTGTGCTCCCTCACAGTTTCAAACAAACTGCTCGCGTTTCAGGGCAGATCTCGATCCTTCGCCGTCCAGCATCCTCAGCAACGATGTGGTCTTGTCGATGTCCTCACGAAAAATGAATGTGTCTCACCACCAGAATATCGCTTAAGTATGCTTTTTGTGTGTGATTGAATCGTGAGAAGGCGTGGTTTACGATGGCAATTTGGAAGGCAAACTAGAGGGGAATGAACTCTCTGAGCTCGGAACTTTCGGCGACTGAGCAATAATCGATTGCGGGCGCATACAATATTGAATACGGAAATATCCTACTGATGGGGAAGAATAATCTTCAGAAGCTTTCCTGCTAATTACACTTGGTTGAAAAATTACAAAATCAAATGTATTTGATCGCTGTGTTATATGGTTAGAAAACATTCAAATAAACTCTTTCACATGAATGTATTTTTAAATTCCCAGAGGAACTGGCGGATTATTTTCCAGAAATGCTTAGATATTTCCGGAACTTTCTCGATGCTGAATGGAAACCCAAACGGAAAGAATTCCGCGCGTGTATGTGTGTGTAGCGATGTCTTCCCGGGGAACCGTTTGTGGCATCACTCTCCTCCTGATAGATTCCCTTCTGGCCTAGGGTGCACAAACAGGCTCTTGGTGACACAGTTCATCCGCGCTTTCATGATAAACGAAGAGCTTCACCACAACAGCGACAACATGCTCCCATCGCTGTTCAATTAGAACTGAGTGGATTTCCGAGCGGCGCTCGCTTATATACCGATTGGTGATTTCAATAGCTTGTTTTGAAAGCAATTTTAAGACTATTGAAACAAGTTTTTGGATCAAAAAGTAACAAGTATAGAACGCGTAGAAATTTTATCTTTCGAATGAAATGTTTATCATACCATTTCGTTCAGTTGTTTAAGAGCTATTAACGCTCAAAATCTCGGTCTCCGGCGTAACGCTTTCGTTTTCGAAACTTTGATTTTACACCCCGGTATAGAAATGAAAGAAGTAGTCCTACGTCAAAAAAGTTGTATTTCTTTCTCATGCTCGAAAGAAGCGCAGCTATCACCCTTAGTGGAGGAAGTTTTGCTACTGGCAAGCGAAACCACATACAAAATTCCAGAACGACATTTACTTTCTCGGTGACTAAACAAGCGAAATAAACTCTTTTTGTTAATAACAACCTCGAAAACAGTAGCAATGCTTCATAGCGCAAATGCAATCCTAGTTGAAGGCAGTTTTGCGATTGGCACGCGAACCCAAATAACTTATAACATTCCAGTAAGATATTCAAGATGCTTGGTATTTCCCAAATAATTTTTTGGCGCTCAACTTATCGCCTGATTCGCCATAACGTCAGTTTAATGCATTGATGCATTCTCAAAGGCACCAACGAAGCCGTTATGATGACGGAAAACAAACAATGTTAACAGCTTGAAAAAAGACTGAATTATGCCACACAGCTTGTTATCTGCTGTAACACCCATCGAAGCGAATTCGCTGATGAGCGACCGCCAAGAGCGACCGCCTTCACCACCAGCGGGGGGGGGGCTTGATTTTAGTTGCTGCATGGGTAACGGCGTTTACATTTTCGACCGACGCACCGAAATCGCCTACTTCGCTGTTGTTCGATGCGGTGTCACACTCGTGAAGGCTCGGTTCAGTGCGAGCGCTTTTCACTGCACCCACATCGCGTGCATCATTAGATGACGCTTGCCTCGAAATTTTATTGCCCCTGGCAATGCGTTCGTTTTTTGCAGGGCTCGAACCTGCCTTCCTCTTCTTCTTGCTCATCACACACTACGCGAAGCGTTCAATTTATGACGCGGAAAGAAAAACACGATACGAATAACGCAAAAAACGAACAGAAAAACCAAACGACGATATCCAAGTTGGATTACCACTGGTGGGGTCCAGTCTTAGATCGAAGCGCAGCGAAAAGTGAAATGGATTGCTCAACAGTCCGATGCCGAATGAAAGTTTGCCTTCTTCTTTCTTTGTTTTTAAGAGGCTTTAAACTTTGCAGTTCATTCGCCTCTAAAGTTTGCCTTAGCGAGATCCACTGTTTATACTCTAGGCAAGTATTCCCCTTCATTCTTCTACCTTTTCCTTCGTTCACGGAGACTAAGTCCTACGATTTCCCCTCCGTTGGTCGTCGATAAGTTGCTCGTTATTGACAGGTCTGTTCGGGAAAGCACACATATGGACAGAACAAATGTATGGAAAATGGAAACGCTTAAAGTTTTCATGAATTTTAACCATCTACAAACCAGGGGAATCTAATGTATAGCATATTAAACAAATCTTACGGAATTTCCGATTCGTTTAGTATGTAAATCGCCAAAATCCGTTCGCGACAAAAATAGTTATTAACGTTAACTTTATTTCATTAAAACGTAACCTGTTTTCTGATTTGGCAACCTTAATGAAAGACGTAGTTCTACGTCAAAATGTACGTTTTTAACTGATTAATTACTTCCTGAAAATAGCATTTTACATGGATGCGGTGGGCAATCAAAAATAAACACAACGACTGACGTCACTATTTGCGAAATAGTTATGGCAGCGCATGCTATGTCGGTCGAAACTCGACCATCTTCATTACCTTTCTTCCAGAACATTGGTTGGAGACTGTTAAACCGTTAATACTCAATGCTACGAATAAAATTCATCGCATATAGCTAAACCAGTACGCGACAAATAGTCAAGCATTTTATTAACCAGATTGCCAACCCTTTTCTGCTTCGATGGATCATGTACTTGTTGAGCTGCACTCGTTCGTTTTTAAGGCTGGTTTAGATCTCTCGTGAACGTGAACAACACTATTTTTGTTAATAATTCATCAGCCCATATACAAAAAGCGAGGAAAACATATTGAAACGATAGGAAAATACATTTTCTAGTTGAAAAACATATTTAAACTCAATTCATATTGATAAAAATGGATTAATTCAATATTTCACTACGATCCTGAATTTCCACCGTGGAAACGAGATGTTGGTGAACTCACCATAGTTCGTCGTCAACGGTGAACGTGAACGCGAAAGCAGTGGTGAATGTAGCCGTCAACAGGAAGGAAGGAAGGTATTGAATTAGAGAGACTTTAAACTCTGAGAGTTCATTCGTCTCTCGCCGTCAACATATTTTCCCGTTCATCTTCACCTTCGAATGTCCCAAGGCATTCAGAAAATTATTTCGCCGTGAATTGTAAAAAGATATTTTGAGCAACTCTGGAGTTTTCAGTGAAATTTCAATATGGATGCAATTTCATTCAATCGGATCTCTGCACGGGTCGAAAAACTTCGTTGCTTCGGGTTGCCTTGTGAACAACTGTATATTTTATCCGCATTACTTTATTGAAGCTCGATGTTTATTTACTTCACGTTTATGTTACTCACGTTTACATGGTATTACTTCATTGAAGCTCGACATTTATTTACTTCACGTTTACTGGCGAATATTCAATATGAACGGGAACCACCACGATTTTCAGAAATGTTTGTAGTTCACTGTAGTTCACCGTGAAGTGATCGTACAATTCCACCACCTGTTCATGTTCACGTTCAGGTCTGAACCAGCCTTGACGTGTAACGTTAGTCACTTCCCATTGACGAAAATCTTGTTCAAATAGTGACTAACGAAGTACACTCATTTATATCCTTATTTATACCGTGTTTATATCCTAATATCCTTGTTCTCCTCGAACCTGTATATACAGCCATTCCATGCCAAAACGATATAGTTGTTCTCAGATTTTCGTCAAAAGTGGTAATTTTGTTCTTTATCGCTGAAAAATAGACCTGGGGTGGCATTGCGCATTTCGAAAAGAGTAACTCGTTTCGAGAGAATTCGAACTCAATTCGAAATGGTATTAGTATTATGTATATTTTTCAAGTTCATATTTTCGGTGTACTAGATTTAGAGCAAAATTTGTCTCGCAGAGAAATGTAAAATTGTTGGGTTCGTAAACAAAGCTGGTCAAAGGCATGTCAAAATGGTCGAAACGAACAAAAATCACTCGTTTCGAAATGCGCAATGTCATCCCTGTTTTTTGACGTAGGACTACGTCTAACCGGAAGATATAGGGGGTGAAATGAAAATCTAGGCACTGAACAAGTAGGAAAAAACGCAAAGGTGTTTGCATCAAATGATAGGAAATATATCTACGCATCTATCATAACGAATAACATTTAATTTTGACGTAGGACTACGTCTTTCATTTCTATACCGGGGTGTAAAATCAAAGTTTCGAAAACGAAAGCGTTACGCCGGAGACCGAGATTTTGAGCGTTAATAGCTCTTAAACAACTGAACGAAATGGTATGATAAACAATTCATTCGAAAGATAAAATGTCTACGCGTTATATACTTGTTACTTTTCCATCCAAAAACTTGTTTCAATAGCCTTAAAATTGATTTCAAAACAGGCTATTGAAATCACCAATCGGTATATAAGCGAGCGCCGCTCGTAAACCCACTCAGTTATAATTGAACAGCGATTGGAGCATGTTGTCGCTGTTGTGGTGAAGCTCTTCGTTTATCATGAAAGCGCGGATGAACGGTGTCACCAAGAGCCTGTTTGTGCACCTTAAGCCAGAAGGGAATCCATCAGGAGGAGAGTGATGCCACGGTTCCGCTTGAAACATCGGAGCAGCCGCCACACACACATACACGCGCGGAACCCTCGTTGCTATCATCGTTGCTGGAAAATAATCTACCAGTTCCCCTGGGAATTGAAAAATACATTCATGCGAAAGAGTTTATTTTAATGTTTTCTATCCATACAACACTGCAACCAAATACATTTCGTTTTGGATTTTTCAATCAAGTGCGATCAACGCAAGACCACGTCTTTCGGCAATTTATTAGAGGTACAATGAATCTTTAGGAATTCCCGCTCTACGCGCACTGGCAAACGATGTTTACTCAACAATTTCTCAAACGAGAAATGGGGGTTGTGAGAAAGGATTAGCGAACGCAAAAACGACAAACGGGAGGAAGATATGTTTGGAGGTTGAAGGAAATTGGCAGAAAACATCTTCATTTTATCTTTCGAATAATGTGATTCATACCACTTCGTCTTGCCAGAAAGAGATTATCAATGCTCAAAGGAAGAATTGAGTCCTCCGAGGAAATTACCCAGCGCAAATTAGAGTCGACTATCGACTGCGGCATTCGTACACAAATAATTTTATAATGCAGTTTCATCAAAGTGATGTCTTCGATATGGGGAAATATTCACCACATCATGTCATGTTTTTCATATTCTTCACTATCAAATCCATATCCATGGCACCTATCGGTATCGCATTATCATCGACACCACGATTTTCGCTAAATGCTCCTTTCAGTTCGGCCTACAAAAAACTTTTCTGAACTCTAATCCATCAAATTTGGAGCCCTGAAAAGGGCCGTTGATTATATGCTAAGCTAATAGCACGTTCTCTTCGGATACGATGGGCCAGCTGGATGTCCTTGGGCATGATGTGACGCGCTTTGCGTGGATAGCAAACAAATTGGTATCTTTGAATAGGCCTCCTGCAGCGTCATAAACGCGGAACTTTGGAAGTGCAAGTCGGTTTTGAAGTCCTGGGCAATTCCACGAACCAAATGCTGCAAAGGTAGCTTGCGGATCAGCAATTCGGTCGACTTCTGATAGCGACGAATTTCACGCAAAGTTCCCGGTCGATAGCGATGTGGCTTCTTCACACTTCCTGCGGCTGGTGCGTTTATCCGAGCTGCTTTCGTGGTGCCTTACCACCGAAAGACTAACGAGCTGTCTGCTTAGTCCCGATGAAACGAGTCCTCACGGTGCGAGAGTAGAGTAAGAAATGAACGAAAGCAAAGGAAGCGTCATATTATGAACCATAAAAGTATAGAATTACTTACTTACGATGTTATACGTTTCTCTCTCAGGGTAAGCAACGAATATAATAAGGGTGGGGTTTACATTCTACACTTTTATGGTTTATAAAATTACGCTTCCTTTGCTTTCGTTCATTTCTTACTCTACTCTCGCACCGTGAGGACTCGTTTGTTTGGGACCAAGCAGACAGTTTGTTAGTTTTTCGGTGGTGAGGTACCACGAAAGCAGCTCGGATAAGCGCACCAGCCGCAGGAAGTGTGAAGAGGTCACATCGCTATCGACCGGGAACTTTGCGTGAAATCCGTCGCTATCAGCACTCGACCGAATTGCTGATCCGCAAGCTACCTTTGCAGTATTTGGTTCGTGGAATTGCCCAGGACTTCAAAACCGACTTGCACTTCCAAAGTTCCGCGGTTATGACGCTGCAGGAGGTCTATTCGAAGATACCAATTTGTGTGCTATCCACGCAAAACGCGTCACATCATGCCCAAGGACATTCAGCTGGCCCGTCGAATCCAAGGAGAGCGTGCTATATTAGCTTAGCATATAATCAACGGCCCTTTTCAGGGCTCCAAATTTAATGGATTAGAGTTCAGAAAAGTTTTTTGCAGGCCAAACTGAAAGGATTATTTTCGTTTGGATGCCATTCAGCATCGAGAAAATTCCGGAAAGATCCAATCGTTGCTGAAAAATAATCTGCCAGTTCCCTGGGAATTGAAAAATACATTCATGCGAAAGAGTTTATTTTAATGTTTTCTAACCAAATAACACAGCGACCAAATACATTTGATTTTGTAATTTTTCAATCAAGTGTAATTAGCAGGAAAGCTTCTGAACATTATTCTTCCCTATCAGTAGGATATTTTCGTATCCAATATTGTATGCGCGTGCAACGGAAAATGTTTCGCCAAAATTATATAATTTTCAATCGATTATTGCTCAGTCGCCGAAAGTTTCAAACTCAGAGAGTTCATTCCCCTCTAGTTTGCCTTCCAAATTGCCATCGTAAATCACACCTTCTCTCGATTCAATCACGCACGAAAAGCATACTTAAGCGATATTCTGGTGGTGAAACCCATTCATTTTTCGTGAGGACATCGACAAGACAACATCGTTACTGAACGAGCTGGACGGCGAGGGATCGAGGGATTTATTACCTGGCCTGACCTGAACTGAAATGCAATCAGGTTGTTTTAACTGTGAGGGAGCGCAGAAAAGCCAATCGATCAGAAGGAGAAGAGAAGGTGACCAAGAGAGTATCAGCATCGAAAAACGGTTCCCCGGGAAGACATCGAAGCAGCCGCCACACACAGACACTCACATACACGCGCGCAACTCTTTTCGTTTGCTGGTTATCGAGAAGAAACCTGGAAAGAAGTGATCGTTGCTGAAAAAAAATCGCCCAGTTCCCCTTGGAATTGAAAATTACATTCAAGCGAGTTTATTTTAATGTTTTCTATCCATATAATACTGCGACAACATACATTTGGTTTTGTGATTTGTCAATCAAGTGCAGTTAGCAGGAAAGCTTCTGAAGATTATTCTTCAGAACAAGGTTTTTTGTATCCAATATTGGATGCATAAAACCTTGAGCCTCCAATGTAACGCTCTCGTTTTCGAAGTCCCCCAAATATTCATTTATTCATTCATTCAGAATGTATTTAGATTCAACTTCAAACTAATAATCTCTAAATCAGCGATAGTCCTACGTCACCCTTGCGGTTATACCATAGATATAACCCACTTACTGTTTTTCTTGAGATAAACAATTGAATAATTGTGAAATATCAAGCATTGTCCAAATGCACTATGTGCCCATTTTTGATTGGTCCATTTTGTGCTCCTCAAATCGTACCGACCAAAACGGGCAACCAGAGCAGCAGCGAAATACAATGAAACACGATTGGAAAGGAAAAAGAAAAAATTATAGGAGGTTGTGTCCAAGATACGACCGCATTGTTGACGTAGAACTACGCTGTTATTTTATATAAGTCGCTTGTTTATACCTTCGGATATTATTCTATAATGCTGTGAAATTTTAGAAACAACTGCCTAGTAGAATAATCTCTGAAACGATTTTTTCATTGTAGAATCAGTTGACGATAATTGATTGATGATTCATTCTTGCCCTCGCAAAACAATCGTATGTCGCAATTTATTTCATGTCAATGCATTGAAAATTTACCTCGAAGGCTATTCCGGTGGCCTTTTTCGAAATTGACATAGACTCGGCTACAGTCGATTATATACATGTTGCACCAGCACCATTATTCCATATCTCATAACTATATCAATATATCTTTGGCTTTTTACATGCAAACAACAACAATGACAACACTTGCAAGTATCAAATATCATGCTACATGTTATTTAGTATTGCCTCAAAGGAATCGCACCTCTAGATATCGTTCGTACAAACTAAGCGTAAACCAAGCGCCAAACAAGCGTTCACCATAGCATGCATACAGAGTCATACATTGGTGGCTTGAAACTACTAGCCACCACTAGTGGTAGCGAGGAGGAGTAGAGTTTTCAAAGGGCCTTTCTCAAGGCTAGAGACGAATGAACTGCAAAAGTTAAAAGTCTCTATAATACAAGACCATCCTTCCTTCCTTCCGTAACGATCATTCTCATCGAAACCGTACACCACATCGTTTCGCATCACATTAACAAACCAACACAAGCGGCCATGGTCGGATATGGCAAAAAAGAAAAAGTGAAATGAAAGGCAAAATCCCGCTCGAACTTTGTTGGACTGCAGTTTCCCGTATGTGTATTCGCCAATTGCTCCGCAAGGGTAGCTAGGCCGAACGCGTTAGTACTAGTGAACCAGTCTACCTAGCTGCCGTTATAGAGTTTCGGCTGCCGAAGTGATCGAGTTGGCTGGCAAAACTGCTCGCGCTTTGGTTCGGTGGACATCAAGACAACAACAGGCAGTTGCAGCGAGTGGCGAGTGGCAAACGCAATCGCAAAACGGTAGCAGGTAACAGAAGAAAAAAGTTTGTTCTTTATACAAACTGCTTTGGTGGCAAATCCAGAACAAGGCGGCATCGAAGGCGTTCAAAATGGTTTTGACGTAGGATTACGTCTTTCGGGAACATATTGGGGTACAAATTGAAAATCGAAAATGGAACACATCGTGAAAATTGTCCAATTTCAAACGCTTATTGCTCAGTCATTTCTTGATGGATTGATGAAATTTTTGCGTCAATCGATTTCGGCACTCCATAACTATTTTTTGTATTGAAAAAAATATATATATATTATGAAACTAACTATCGAACAAATGAAAAATCTCAAACCCTATCCTAACGGAAACACCCACTCCTGATTGGTCGAAATTGACGACACATGCGACGGGCCCTAACAGAGAAATCAAAACAAAGCTGCCTGGGGGAAATCGGTATTGCAAATACATGAAAGTAGGGGGAGCTTTTGTTCCCACCGAAATATGTTCGCTAACAGAGACATCAAAACCAAGGTGCCTGGGGGAAATCTACATTGCAAATACAGGTCGGACTCGATTATATATAATCGCAATTTCACCTTCAACGTTAATTTTCGAATCCAATACATAATCGAATCACAAAAAAGCTATTTTTCTATTAATGTTTGACATTCATACATTAATGAAAAAATTGATTTATTGAGATTCGATTATGTATAGGATTTGAAAATAATTATCGAAAAAAAAAGGTCGACTATATATAATCGAGTCCGACCTGTACATGAAAGTGAGGAACTTTTGTTCCCTCCAAAATGTATTCCCTAACAGAGACATCAAAACCAAGCTGCCTGAGGGAAATCGGCATTGAAAATACATTAAAGTAGGGGGAGCTTTTGTTCCCACCGAAATATGTTCTCTAACAGAGAACCAAAGTTCAAAACCAAGCTGCCTGGGGAAAATCGGCATTGCAAATACATGAAAGTAGGGTCTTTTGTTCCCACCAAAATGTGCTCCCTAACAGAGTTATTAAAACCAAATCATTATCAAATAGTTTAACGATGTAATTCTTCTAACATATCCAAAATCATTAGATAGCCTAACGGAATCCTACACGTCAACTATTCGGTCGTGTCTTGGACACAACCCTACTGTGACTTTTTTTCAAAACCACGAGTACTAAGTTTTCTAAATTGGAACCATTCCATAAAACACGGCGCTTATTAGGGCCATTAAACCTTTCAAAAAAGAGTTTACGAAATGCAGTTCAATGCTTTCTAAAACAATATCCAAAATAATAATAAAACACAAATTAATTTTTTCATAATCCTGTTTTCCAGGATATGATGAGTATGAGAATTTGGCAGTTGTTCTGAGCTTATTGATGGTTGGGGACTTTCCCGATTATTCAATTTTCACCAATTCTTAAATTGTTTCCAGATTGAAAGTACAGTTATTTACATTTAGTTCGACATTTAGCTAATTGGACGGTCATGTAATGCGACATATTTAGTTGGACATTTTTGTAAACATAGAGTTCGGGGTCCAAATTATGACCCCACATTGAAAGTCGATACTGTACCACTGTCATCGCAAAAATCACAATTACAGGTTAAAATAGCCTCCAATGCGACACTGAGTGGTGCTTCGACACGTCACGTTAAATGTAATTTACTGTACAACATGTCACAAGCAGGATGGGAAGAAATTTTCCAACTGTGAAAGCTGTGGCGAGTGGTAAACGCAATCGTTAAACAGGAAGGTTTAGCCGAATAAGATGAGGATATCGAGTGATAATAAAACAATAAACTCTTTAGATTAAAGATAATTTTGTGAACCTGAAAAGGACCCTTTTTAGCCTGCATGTGAATCCAACGAGCGAACAAATCATAATGAATGTATTTTTCTGCCATCGCTGCCTTTTAACGCTCTTTCGTTCGTCTCGTTGAACTCGCCCCTTTGGCTGAGTCTGCCGATTTGTCTCTATCCTGTGACCGTGTACCGCTAAAGTACAAAATGCGCGGATCCGCTGAAAAATATATCATTCTCTTTCAAACCGTAGATCAGTGTGGTTGTATGGCATCGTTTCACATCACATCGCATCAACGGATTGGTGCCGGAGCACCAGAATACCCAATAGCGGTTATAGAATTTCGGCCGTCGGAGTGCTCGAGTTGGCTTGCAAAGCTGCTCACGACAATAAGAAAACCCGCCTACAGAACATACCACATTAGGTTCGGTGGCAACAGCTTGTTTCAGCGAGTGGCAAACGCAATCGCAAAACGGCAGCAGGTAGAAGAAGGAAAAAGTTTGTTTATACAGACTGTTTTGGTGGCAAAACCAGCCACCGTAAAACACGGCGCTTTTCAGGGCCATTAAACCTCTCAAAGAAGAGTTATTAAAAGTTTTTCACAATACCAATGCATTCTAAAGTGACATAATATAAACTGATTTATTTTGTTTATGCTTGTTCTTGAACTTATTGGTTTGGGGTCTTTTAAAATGATCATTCAGTTTTCACAAACCCATGCATGGTTTCCGAATTAAAAGTGGCTTCAAATTACAACACATTGTATGCAGGATGGCATTAACGAATTTTCTCGGTAGCAAGAACTGCTTTCTTTGGTTGATAACTGATGTTGAAAATTGACTGACGTTACATCTGCATTGTATAGAAACATAACTAAGGAGCAACATAATGAGCTATGTATTTCCTCGTTTAATTCTCGACAGATCGTAGAGTTCGTCTCCAAAACCTCAGTTCTTTTTCATTTCTATTTACTTTGTTTGCGGAGATACAAATCTTACAATTCATTCGTCTCCGAAAGCACAGTTTAAGGTACGGTAATGTGCTCAATAGTTAAATATATGATAGTGAATGAGCTGATACCACCTATGCATTCCCTATCACAGCCATCATTTTGATTGTACGATATGTGCATACGCCAAAAGATACCCGGCGTTGAACATTTAATAAGTACAAAGCCTTCAGAAAAAAATTAAGAATCAACTATGAGATAGTGAGAAAAAAATTAGAAAGTTGTAAAAAAAGCAAAACACAACACAAAAGATTCTTTTCAGAACTCCCAACATGTTCATAAAGAGTAAACAGTAAACTAATCCATTTTTCAGGTAGATAGGTAGGTGTTCACGTAGGAGAAGAAAATAAAACAATATATTTAAAATATATATTTAGCAAAAGCTGTCTCCTTTGTATAGTCCTACGTCACTCCGGTTATGTCCCCGACATTACCCACCCGTATTTTTATTTTTTTTTATTTTGGTGCCCATTTTCATTTTAGTGTGGTACGAAAAATCATTTTGACGTAGGACTACGTCTTTCATTTCTATACTGGGGTGTAAGTTCAAAGTTTCGAAAACGAAAGCGTTACGCCCGAGAACGAGATTTTGAGCGTTAATAGCTCCTAAACAACTGAACGAAATGGTATGATAAATACTTCATTCGAAAGATAAAATGTCTACGCGTTATATGCTTGTTACTTTTTGATTCAAAAAAAAAACAATAGCCCTAAAATTGCTTTCAGAACAGGCTATTGAAGTCACACCAATCGGTAGATAAACGAGTGCCGCTCGGAAATCCACTCAGTTACGATTGCGCAATGATTGAGGTACGATTGCTGGAATGGATGGATGTTTCCCTAACACAGATTTCAAAACCATGGAGCCTGAGGAAATCGACATTGCAAAATTGATGCAAGCTGCGCGTACTTTTGTACTCGCTTGCGTTTCTGAATATCGGAATGTTTCTCTAACACCGACTTCAAAACCATGAAGCCTGTGGACATCGGCATAGAAATTTAGATGCAAGCAGTGGGAACATTCGTACTCATTTGCGTTTTTGCAAATTGGAATGTTTCCCTAACACAGACTTCAAAACCATGAAGCCTGGGGAATGATGCAAACTACAAGTACTTTTATACTCGCTTGCATTTTTGAAAACCGGAATGTGTTTTCCCAAATCAGATTCCGAAACCAAGAAGTTGGGAGAATCGGCATTGCAGATACATTCAAGTCGGCAATACTTTTATATCCCCATTTTTACACTCCAAAATTTGTTTTGCTATCACGGTCTTCAAAAGCGGGTACAAATTCAACGCTTTGGCTCGATTATTCAAGACTGCATTGGAAGATATCCCTTCATGTCGCCAGCTCACTGAACTTCTACGCATACCGTTTAATGATTAGGCAACATGTTGATAACTATTTGTTGCGATAACTACTACCATAATGCATGAATTGACTTAAATTGAGATTTGTTTGCAATTGAATTCGTAAATAGTTTCATTTATTCACTATTTTAATCAATAATTTAATCAATACACAATAGATAGCACTGCGCAGCGGCGATATCGTACCCAATGAGGATCATCCGAGGTGGGATTATTGCTAATTGAAGAAATAGAATTGATTACTAATAGCTGATTTACACATTGACCAGTAATTGGCGCCAGTTACTTGAACGTCAACGGCACGCCATATTTAGATCACCAGTTGACTGGTGCTGTGCGTTCATACACATTTTCAGCAACTGGACAGATTGGCTGTCACTTTATCCTCGATGACGAAAGACAGTGTCGACGTCTGTTGGCGATAACCATTTTGGGAGGCAAATTAATCTTTATCGGTTTTGTAGGCCCGGAGGCAGTTTTAAATTGTCAAAATTTGAATGAAAAATTTTACTTCTTGTTAATTTACTAATTAAAACACGTCGTACTGAACCTTCATTAGCTGTTTTTATATAAATTTCCAGATATTTCCATGATTTCATTGTCTATTATCATTTTCGCTTCACAAATCGAACACATGAAGCACAATGCTGTCAACGCGAATGAAGATTCTTCCATGTATACGTTGAGGGAATTGAATTTGATGTTCCGTGTACCATCGAACCATCCAGTTGTCGCAGGTCGCAGGATCGCCATGTGGACACCCAGTAGTTTCTTTCGGTTATATGAAAAGACTTTCACGTACGCGTTCATACTGAGTCCGCCCAACTGGGTCAGACTCCCTTTTATTCAATTCGTTTATTTCTTACAACTAGCTACAACCTAAATTCTATTATTATGCGTGGTCAGGCGAATTGTAGTAAAACACATAACACATGTGTCCGAAAAGATGTCAACCGGAATCGAAAGCATAAATAGGAAACGTTTGCGCATTTGCGCAAGCATGTGTTTGTCATTAAATTCACGCTAGCGAAGCTAGCGAAGAAGTGCAAAAGTAAACAAAGGAAGTTAATGGTCAGCGCGTCATATTATGCAATAAATAACCATCGGAACCTTGGCCTGAATTTACGACATGGTTCGCATGTTTATTTTGGTTGCACAGCGTGACGCACTTGCTAGAATTTTGTTGCCATAAGGGCATGTGTATCGGGTTGTAGGTGGTCCAGTGATCCTGTTACACAGTGTTGGCAAAAGTACAAATTTATCCGGAAAGGTATATTTTTTCAGTTTTGTTTGTTTTGTTCTGTACGGTAAGAACACAGATTTTTCTCGTAAAGCACCGATAGGAACTGTTTTTAAACGGTTTTATTTAGCTTACCCTGTAATTTGTGTGTTTGTATGTTTGTACGTTTATATGTTTGCAACATGTTTGTCTGTAGCGCTTTACCACATGAATAGAAATTTGAGCCCCTTCCTGTTGACCGATTGATCTGAAATTTGGAACACACCTTTATCTCTGCAGTCATTATAAAACTGGGTATTTCATTATTTTAAAACTCTAAGATGGCTGCCGCTACAAAATTATGGATTACATATTTTCCCAAACTCCTTCAATATGGGTATTAAATGAAAGGGCTTGGCTAGTAGAACACAATTATTCATGAGGAATGCAAATCCAAAATGCCAATTTCTAGCGGAGGACAAATCAAATTTTTCATGAACATGGAATACGCAGTTTTATGATGACAGTAGAATTAAAGGTATGTTTCGATGTTTGTTGGGATTTTTCATGATCTACTGTGTTCTACCAGTCGAGCACCTTCATTTGATACCCATATTGATGGGCTTTGAAAAAACATGGCGCCATTTTATGATGGCGGTTATTTTGGATTTACATTTTTAATAATTTTCCATAAATTTCTGAAAATATGTAATCCGCCATTTTGTAGTGGCCGCCATTTTAGATTTGCATTTTTCATAAATAACTGTATTCTACTAGTCAAGCCCTTTCATTTGATACCCATATTAAGGGTTTTGAGAAAATATGTAGACGACCGTTTTGTGGTGGCGGCCATTTTGGATTTGCACTTCTCTTGAATAACTGTGTTCTACTAGTCAAGCCCTTTCATTTGATACCCATATTGATAGGGTTTTGAGAAAATATGTGATCCGTCATTCTATGGTGGCGGTCATTTTGGATTTGCATTTCTCACGAAAAACTGTGTTCTACTAGTCAATCCCTTTCCTTTGATACCCATGTTGATGGGATTTTGAGAAAATATGTAATCCGCCATTTTATGGTGGCGGCCATTTTGGATTTGCATTTCTCATGAATAACTGTGTTCTACTAGTCAAGCCCTTTCATTTAATACCAATATTGACCGGGTTTTGAGAAAATATGTGAACCACCGTTTTGTGGAGGCGGCCATTTTGGATTTGCATTCCTCATGCATAACTGTGTTCTACTAGTCAAGCCCTTTGATTTGATACCCATGTTGATTGGGTTTTGAGAAAATATGTAATGCGCCATTTTGTAGCAGCCGTCAACTTGGATTTTTTAAATAATGAAATACCCAGTTTTATAACGACTGCAGAGATAAAGAGGTGTTCCAAATTTCAGACCAATCGGTCAACAGGAAGAGATAAATTTCTTTTAATGCGGTAAAGCGCTACAAACATACAAATTACAGAGCAAGCCAAATAACACCGTTTAATAATTGTCTTCACCATAGCCGAAAAAGATTTTCCCCCTTCCAGTACAAATAAATATGTGGCAACACTGAAACTACCTGGCATTTCAATTTCACACAAATGTCTAATATGACGCACTGTTTGGAAGCAATTGTCATTTATCTATTGGCGCCAGTATCTAGAAAATTTTCTATTCGCTGGCGTGGCCAATTACTTGTGCGATACTTGCGCAAGTAACTGGAGCCGGGTGTTTACATGGCTCTAATAACTAGACTCTAGTGATTGGATTCTTCTACTAGCGCGTTGACTGGCACCGTCTAAATCAGCCTTAAGCCAACGGCAGTCCTACGTCAACCTTGCGGTTATATCATAGGTATAACCCGTCCATAGTTTTTTAAACGGTTTTATTTAGCTTGCCCTGCAATCTGTTTGTATGTTTATATGTTTGTATGTTTGTATGTTTGTATGTTTGTATGTTTGTTTGTTTGTATGTTTGTATGTTTGTATGTTTGTATGTTTGTATGTTTGTATGTTTGTATGTTTGTATGTTTGTATGTTTGTATGTTTGTATGTTTGTATGTTTGTATGTTTGTATGTTTGTATGTTTGTATGTTTGTATGTTTGTATGTTTGTATGTTTGTATGTTTGTATGTTTGTATGTTTGTATGTTTGTATGTTTGTATGTTTGTATGTTTGTATGTTTGTATGTTTGTATGTTTGTATGTTTGTATGTTTGTATGTTTGTATGTTTGTATGTTTGTATGTTTGTAGACTTATCTCACTTCTTAACTAGGCGAACCTAGCCAGAATTTTCACCTGCCCCCGGGCTTCTGAATGCCAAAGGGGGACTAGGCTCTGCGGAATGCAGAGCTATGTATGTTTGTATGTTTGTAGACTTATCTCAGCCGTGGAGCCGTGGAGTTGCCGGCCTAGAATAGCACTTCGGGTCTTGGTCCCTGTCCCTGTCGTATGAGGCGACTAATCGGGTGACAACGCGAGTAAGGGCGCGGTAAAGCCTATTGGAGATTGCACGGGGGAAATACCGTGTACAGGAGCCACGAAAGGAGTGCCAAGCACATCAGGATTGACGCCAGTAAGATCCTGATTACGACATACTGGTTACGACATAGAAAACGGACACGATACGGAAACGATTTCAACACGACGCTAAAGGCTGACAGTCGTACTATCCTGTTCCCTGAGTAAGGAAGGGTGACACCGTCCTGAAATGGCGTTTGGGCTAATAGTGCGGTTGCCCCCGTCCCGGTAATAACTTGGCAAGTCTTCGGGTACGTTCGATGCTCGTCTAGGCCCAGGCACTAGGTACTAGGCGTCAGATGTCACATTCCTGACTTGCGCTGATCTGGCTCTGAACACGGTCCCCATGAAGGACCGTGTCAACCCCTGCATGGCCTCACTGCTTGCATAGATAACCATGGGATCACTGGTAGCGACTATGTACAACGAGCGGAGATAGCGGCCCGAAGTTGGGACCCAGAAAAATATGAATAGTTGCAATAACACACCAACAAACGATGGAGAGGAGAATGTGTTCGCGAGAAGCGGACGAATGCTGAGGTCACCTGTCACTCGAGTAGCCACAACGAGTACAAGCAACACAAAACCACAAGAAGTGTTTGCCGCCCAAGCATTCCAAGGAGATCTTGGCTCCGTACAGAGCCAGTTGTTTACGCTGACCTCAAGCGCATCCCAAGAAGGGCAACTTGGGAGGCTCAGCATCACGGACGTTAGGAAAAAGGTCAACGAACTTTACGAGTTCGTAAAGGACAAAAACAATGTCCACTTAAAAATAAAACATCTGGTGACGAGCATCAGATCGGTCGTCATGGTTGCTGAACGCGAGCATAAGGAGCTGCAGATGAGAGCAGAGGGTGCTGAAAAGGCTCTGCTCGAGGCGAATGAGAAACCCGTCGAGATACTTGAGACGCCGAAGGGTCCTCTGAACACACGATCGGACAAGCGAAGGAGGGACACCCCAGGAGAAGAAGAAGAGCTGAAAAAGGCCAAGAACGATCTGAGTAACGCGAAAGGAGGTGAAAGCAGTGAATGGCGTACTGTCGATAACCAGGCAGAAAAACGCAAAAAACAGAAGGAGAAGAAGAAAAAAGTTGAGCAGGAAAAGAAGAAACTCGGACCTCGAGTGGAGCGAATCAAGGGCGATGCTTTGATCGTTGAAGTGTCAGCAGGAGTATCGTATGCAGCTTCCTTCGGAAAGTGAGAGACGATCCGGAGTTGCAGACACTGGGCGAGAACGTCGTGAAAACTAGGCGCACGCAGAAAGGCGAGATGCTCTTCGAGCTTAAAAAAGATCCAGCGGTTAAGAGCTCCGCTTTCAAACAACTCATTGAGAAGTCACTAGGGGAGGAGGCGAAGGTGAGAGCTCTCTCTCAGGAATCAACCATCGAGTGCCGGTATCTGGACGAGATCACGACTGTTGAGGAATTGAGAACTGCGTTACAGTCACAATGTGACCTTGGCGATGTGCCAATGACAATCCGGCTGAGAAAGGCATACGGTGGGACACAAACGGCCTCGATACGGCTCTCGAAACAAGCTGCGAATAAACTGGTGGAGAAGGGTAAAATAAAAGTGGGGTGGTCCGTGTGCCCAATGAAAGCTCCCCCTCGTATGGCCAAGCAAATGGAGAGATGCTTTCAATGCATGGGCTTCGGTCACCAGGCGAAAAACTGCGGTGGTCCTGACAGATCGAAATTGTGCAGGAAGTGCGGGACGGAAGGTCACGTTGCTAGAGACTGCACCAAGCAACCGAGGTGCATGTTGTGCAAGGAGGAGGACGGAAACGACCACGTCACAGGTAGCTTCAAATGTCCGGCGTACAAAAAGGCGATTGCGGGTTCGCAGTAATGGAGGTTACCCAGCTCAACCTCAATCATTGCGACATAGCACAGCAATTGTTGTGGCAGTCAACAACTGAAACTAAATGCGACGTTGCAATGATCGCAGAACCGTACCGAGTTCCTCGCGATAACGGAAAATGGGTGGTGGATAAAGCAGGGATGGCTGCAATACTAGTGATGGGAAGGTACCCCATCCAAGAAGTGGTGGAAAGCTCACAGGAAGGTTTCGTGATCGTCAAAATCAACGGAATCTTCATGTGTAGTTGCTATGCACCCCCAAGATGGTCAGCGGAGCAGTTTCACGAGATGTTGGACGTACTCACGGATAAGGTCAGCGGCCGCAAACCAGTCATCATCGGAGGAGACTTCAACGCCTGGGCTGAGGAGTGGGGAAGCAGATGCACCAACGCCAGGGGGTACAGCCTACTAGAAGCCTTCGCAAAACTAGACGTCACACTTCTGAACGAAGGCACTAGCAGCACCTTTCGAAGGGACGGCCGCGAATCCATCATCGATGTAACTTTCTGCAGTCCATCACTGGCGGCTAATACGAAGTGGAGAGTGTCGGAGGGATACACACACAGCGACCACCAGGCAATCCTGTATAGTGTCGGCCAACGGAATCCCGCAGCGGTACGGAATACAAAAACCTTTGAGCGGAAGTGGAGGACAAAGGTTTTTGACAAGGAGCTTTTCGTCGAAGCACTACGCATAGACAGCAGAACTCTTAATCTGAGCGCCGACGGGCTGGCAGGAACATTGGTGAGGGCATGCGATACAGCGATGCCGAGAAGACTGAACCCGACGAATGAACGACGTCCAGCCTACTGGTGGAACGAGACACTCAGCATCCTCCGCGCTAACTGTCTACGAGCCAGAAGAAGAGTCCAGAGGGCACGAACCGATGTAGAGAGAGAGGAGCACCGCGCGTCTTTCCGAGCGACCAGAGCCGCCTTGAAACGAGAGATACGTAGGAGCAAATCGAACTGCTATAGGGAGCTGTGTCGAGACGTCGACGCAAATCCTTGGGGTGAAGCATATCGAATCGTGATGGCGAAATTCCGTAGTTCAACGACTCCCATGGAATTATGTCCGGAAAAACTCGAGGTCATTGTGAATGGACTCTTTCCGCAGCACGACCCACCGACGTGGCCACCCACACTGTACGGTGAGGACGAAGCAGAGAACGCACAAGTCACCAACGAAGAACTCATCGCGGTGGCAAAAGGTCTAAAGTTGAAAAAAGCACCCGGCCCCGACGGAATCCCCAATGTGGCCCTGAAATCGGCGATCCTTGCTTTCCCCGACATGTTCAGGGTGGTGCTGCAGAAATGCCTGGATGACGGTCTCTTCCCTGCGGAATGGAAGATACAAAAGTTGGTGCTGCTCCCGAAACCAGGAAAGCCACCTGGAGATCCAGCGTCGTATAGGCCTATTTGTTTGTTGGATACTTTGGGAAAGCTCTTGGAAAGGGTTATTCTCAACAGACTGGTGAAATGCACGGAGGATGACCACGGATTGTCGAAAATGCAGTTCGGGTTCCGGAAAGGAAAGTCGACAGTGGACGCTATTCGGACAGTTATCGAGAAAGCTCAGGTCTCGCTTAAACAAAAACGAAGAGGCGACCGTTACTGCGCGGTGATTTTGATTGACGTGAAGAACGCCTTCAATAGTGCCAGCTGGGAGGCCATCGCCGAGGCGCTACACAGATTGAAGGTCCCTAGCTACCTGTACAGGATACTGAGGAGTTATTTCCAGAATCGGATCCTGGTATACAACACAGACAGGGGACAGATAGTGAAGAATATCTCGGCGGGAGTTCCACAAGGCTCCATCCTAGGTCCTACGCTTTGGAACACGATGTACGACGGTGTTCTAAGGCTGAAGCTACCCAGAGGTGTGGAGATCGTGGGCTTCGCGGACGACATCGTAACAACGGTAATCGGCGAGACGCTTCAGGAGGTGGAAATGTTGGCGACTGAGGCTGTAGACATGATCGGTAGTTGGATGGACAGCGTAAAGCTCCAGATGGCACATCACAAAACCGAGGTGCTGTTAGTGAGCAATTGTAAGGCAGTGCTGCGGGCAGAGGTATCGGTCGGAGGACATACCATCGTTTCGAAGCGGGCGGTGAAGTACCTCGGAGTCATGATCGACGACCGGCTGAACTTCAACCAGCACGTCGACTATGCATGTGGGAAGGCGTCAAAGGCCATCAACGTGGTGGCGAGGATCATGCCAAATAGCTTTGGCCCAAGCAGCAGCAAGAGGCGTCTCTTGGCAAGTGTATCTTCGTCGATACTGAGGTATGGTGGCCCTGCCTGGTTGGCGGCTCTGGAAACCCACCGAAATCGGAGGAAGCTGAACAGCACATTCCGACTCATGGCCATGCGAGTCGTAAGTGCTTATAGGACCATTTCGACAGAAGCTGTGTGTGTAATCGCCGGAATGATTCCCATCTGCATCACTCTGGCGGAAGATAGCGATTGCTACAAGCGACGGGAAAGCAGAGGTATCCGGAAATTGATGAGAGCGGAGTCGTTGGACAAATGGCAGTATGAATGGGATACGGCAGAAAATGGTAGATGGACGTACAGGCTGATACCGGTACTTTCGACCTGGTTGAACAGGAAACACGGTGAAGTTAACTTTTACTTGACGCAGTTTCTGTCTGGGCATGGCTGTTTCAGGCAATATCTACACCGGTTCGGGCACGCAGTTTCACCCCTCTGTCCGGAGTGTGGAGATATGGAGGAAACACCGGAGCACGTCGTTTTTGTCTGTCCCAGGTTCACCGAAAGGCGCGAGGGGCTGCCTGCACTTCATGTCGAGAATATTGTGGAGGAGATGTGTCGCGACGAGATGATCTGGAATGCCGTGAGCAGTGCAATCACACAAATCATGTCGGAGCTGCAGCGAAGGTGGAGGGCTGACCAAAGTGCTGACAACGTCCGACGGTGAAAGGTGAACAACGGCGACGGCTGTTGCAAGAGATGGTACCTCACGAGAGTAGCTGTGACGGGGTGCGCGTTGTGTTGGAGGGCACCACCTAATCGGCTCTCCGCTGGGAAGAGAAATCCTGCGAGGGTGACTGTGACGGGGCGCGCGTCAAGTTGGAGGGCGCTTCCTAATCGGTGCACGTCTCGACAGGTAAACGGATACTGCCGCGGAGAACAGCAAAAGGCCTACCTGACAACGCCTGATCGTGGCCTGGATGGAGGAACACCGCGAACATTTCGAAGGAACGAGCATCAAGGATGAAGCCACGATCAAAATGGTGAATACCCCACGAGAGTAGCTGTGACGGAGTGCGCGTCAGGTTGGAGGGCACTGCCTAATCGGCGCTCCGTTGGGAAGAGAAATCCTGCGAGGGTGACTGTGACGGGGCGCGCGTCAAATTGGAGGGCGCTTCCTAATCGGTTCACGTCTCGACAGGTGAGAAACCCCGCGAGGGTGGCTGTGACGGGTTGCGCGTCAAGTAGGAGGGCAATTCCTAATCGGTTCACGTCTCGACGGGTAAATTCAAAATGCCTGCGAAGAGGACATCAGCGCAGTGGAATTAAAAACGAATGGAAAGAAAAAAATATTGAGAAAAAGGGAAGGACAACGCTAGTTAGCGTTGAAAACTCGAGAAGTGCATGAGCACAGCCGCCCCCTGAAGTAGTCGCCTAGATGTGGTCCCAGGGGGAATAAGGCAACGAGTAGAGGGCTTGGTTTTTGTGGGTGCGATCCCCACTCGACGTCTGGGTTAACCCTTCCCAGGTAAGGCTGGTAGAGCGTTCCTCACCTCTTAAAAAAAAAAAAAAAAAAAAAAAAAAAAAAAAGACTTATCTCACTTCTTAACTAGGCGAACCTAGCCAGAATTTTCACCTGCCCCCGGGCTTCTGAATGCCAAAGGGGGACTAGGCTCTGCGGAATGCACGTATCTGCATGCTCGTGCTGTTTTAGTCCTGACCGAGGAATTGTCGGACAATCGCGCAGGTGCTAAGGATGACCGACTTTTGGATGCCGGCCAATTCCTTCTCGATGTTCAACACCTTTAGCGCTTCCAGAAGTGTCTTCGGGATAATTCCAGTTCCAGAGAGAACGACTGGAACAATTCTTGGGACCTCCCTTAGCCCCCACAGTTCCTTGAGCTCCACGGCCAATGGTCGGTACTTGCAGATTTTGCGACCGTAGGTCTCCTCCAGATTCTGGTTCAGTGGAATAGCGACATCGATGATGGTGACTTTGCGGTCGCTCTTGTCGTAAACCATTATATCTGGGCGGTTGTGGTGGATCGAGAGGTCGGTCAGAACAGTACGATCCCAGTACAGCTTGAAACGGTCGTTTTCCAGGACAGGTGCAGGCAGGTACCGGTAGTTTGGTACGTTGTCTTCCAGTAGAGCACATTGGAGCGCCAGTTGTCGATGAACAATACGGGCCACGTTGTTGTGGCGCTCGGTGTAGGCTGCGTTGGCCAAAACGGGACAGCCTCCCATAATGTGCTCTATGTTTTCACCTGGTTGATGGCACATCCGGCAAATGTCATCAACGTCTTGATGCCAGACGTACCGCCTGCAGTTTCTCGTCGGCATTATCCTGTCCTGGATGGCTATCATGTCGGCTTCTACTACTGAAGAGAGTTCACCACGCGTTAGCCACAGATTAGATGCGGCCTTGTCGACGTGTGGCCGGTCCAGTTGATGGGGATGGGCACCATGCACTGCCTTCTGCTTCCAAGCTGCAATCTTCTCCTCCACTGTCTGCAGATTGCAGTTTAGTTGGTACTCCGCTTGCGCCAAGTGCAGAGCGCTGTATCCTCTGTCAGCGGCGCAGACAGCCCGGTATAGCGCGTTTTGGTTGGCGCGTTCTGCGAAGTACTCGCGCAGTTGTCGTACCTGGGCAACACACAGTGCAGAAATGTCGACGATTCCAAGTCCCCCTTCCTTGCGTGGTAGTGAAACTCTCTCCAGTGCCGATTGAGGATGCTGCATTCCGGCCTCTTTGAATGCTTTCCTCATCCTCCTCTCAAGGTCCTCTAGGTCAGTTTTGCTCCATTTGACTACACCAAAACTGAAGGTCAGCAGGGGAACCGCGAATGTGTTGATCGCGCGTACCTTGTTCCCCGCGTTGAGGAAAGTCCTCAGGACACAGTTCACTCGACTCAAGAACTTGTCTCGCAGCTCCGTCTTGATGTCGGAGTGGCGAATCCCGGTGAGCTGTCGGAATCCAAGATATTTATAGGATTCGCCACGAACCATGTCTCTTATAAACTCGCCGTCATAGACCTCGTAGCCTCCGGATTCGGTAAGTTGTCCTTTCAGCAGGTGGACACAGCGACACTTGTCGAGGCCGAACTCCATACAGATGTCCCTGCTTATGTCTTCGACAACCCGGATAGCTACACCTAGACGCTGACGTGAATCAGCGTAGACCTTGAGATCGTCCATGTAAAAGGTATGGGTCACTTCTTCGTGGGCGCCGTCGCCATACCTTATTTTATAGCCATGACCGTTTCTATTGAGCGTCCTACTGAGGGGGTTCAGTGCCAGAAATGTTTGTTTTTTTTTTTGGCAGACTTATCTCACTTCTTAACTAGGCGAACCTAGCCAGAATTTTCACCTGCCCCCGGGCTTCTGAATGCCAAAGGGGGACTAGGCTCTGCGGAATGCACGTATCTGCATGCTCGTGCTGTTTCAGTCCTGACCGAGAAATTGTCGGACAATCGCGCAGGTGCTAAGGATGACCGACTTTTGGATGCCGGCCAATTCCTTCTCCATATTCAACACCTTTAGCGCTTCCAGAAGTGTCTTCGGGACAATTCCAGTTCCAGAGAGAACGACTGGAACAATTCTTGGGACCTCCCTTAGCCCCCACAGTTCCTTAAGCTCCACGGCCAATGGTCGGTACTTGCAGATTTTGCGACCGTGGGTCTCCTCCAGATTCTGGTTCAGTGGAATAGCGACATCGATGATGGTGACTTTGCGGTCGCTCTTGTCGTAAACCATTATATCTGGGCGGTTGTGGTGGATCGAGAGGTCGGTCAGAACAGTGCGATCCCAGTACAGCTTGAAACGGTCATTTTCCAGGACAGGTGCAGGCAGGTACCGGTAGTTTGGTACGTTGTCTTCCAGTAGAGCACATTGGAGCGCCAGTTGTCGATGAACAATACGGGCCACGTTGTTGTGGCGCTCGGTGTAGGCTGCGTTGGCCAAAACGGGACAGCCTCCCATAATGTGCTCTATGTTTTCACCTGGTTGATGGCACATCCGGCAAATGTCATCAACGTCTTGATGCCAGACGTACCGCCTGCAGTTTCTCGTCGGCATTATCCTGTCCTGGATGGCTATCATGTCGGCTTCTACTACTGAAGAGAGTTCACCACGCGTTAGCCACAGATTAGATGCGGCCTTGTCGACGTGTGGCCGGTCCAGTTGATGGGGGTGGGCACCATGCACTGCCTTCTGCTTCCAAGCTGCAATCTTCTCCTCCACTGTCTGCAGATTGCAGTTGAGTTGGTACTCCGCTTGCGCCAAGTGCAGAGCGCTGTATCCTCTGTCGGCGGCGCAGACAGCCCGGTATAGCGCGTTTAGGTTGGCGCGTTCTGCGAAGTACTCGCGCAGTTGTCGTACCTGGGCAACACACAGTGCAGATATGTCGACTATTCCAAGTCCCCCTTCTTTGCGTGGCAGTGAAACTCTCTCCAGTGCCGATTGAGGATGGTGCATTCCGGCCTCTTTAAATGCTTTCCTCATCCTCCTCTCAAGGTCCTCTAGGTCAGTTTTGCTCCATTTGACTACACCAAAACTGAAGGTCAGCAGGGGAACCGCGAATGTGTTGATCGCGCGTACCTTGTTCCCCGCGTTGAGGAAAGTCCTCAGGACACAGTTCACTCGACTCAAGAACTTGTCTCGCAGCTCCGTCTTGATGTCGGAGTGGCGAATCCCGGTGAGCTGTCGGAATCCAAGATATTTATAGGATTCGCCACGAACCATGTCTCTTATAAACTCGCCGTCATAGACCTCGTAGCCTCCGGATTCGGTAAGTTGTCCTTTCAGCAGATGGACACAGCGGCACTTGTCAAGGCCGAACTCCATGCAGATGTCCCTGCTTATGTCTTCGACAACCCGGATAGCTACACCTAGACGCTGACGTGAATCAGCGTATACCTTGAGATCATCCATGTAGAAGGTATGGGTCACTTCTTCGTGGGCGCCGTCGCCATACCTTATTTTATAGCCATGACCGTTTCTATTGAGCGTCCTACTGAGGGGGTTCAGTGCCAGACAAAACCAAAGCGGGCTGAAAGAGTCGCCTTGGAATATCCCCCTCTTTATCTGCAGCGTTCTAGACTGCAACACATTTTCCCCATCACTGAGGTGCAGAGACGTACTCCACTGCCTCATCGCATGCTGCAGGAACCTAACGACGACGGGATCAATTTTGTAGAGCTCCAATACCCGGACGAGAAACGAGTGAGGTATGGAGTCATAAGCCTTCCTGTAATCGATGTAGGCCATACTTAGGTTCCGCTGGTTATATACCGCCTGGCCGACTATGGCTGCGTCGATGATGGCCTGGTCTTTGCAGCCATGCGTATTTTTCCTGCATCCTTTCTGCTCTTCTGCGATGATGTGATGCTGTTCGCAGTGAGCAGAAACTTTGGCGGTAATTATGCTGCTCAGTATTTTGTACAGACTCGATAGGCACGTTATTGGTCTGTACTTTGATGGGTTCAATGTGTTGCTGTCTTTCGGGAGGAGGAAGGTGACGCCACGGGTGGCGAATTCAGGAAGGTTGTGTGGGTCACGTAGCACCTTGTTGAAGCACTCAGCTATCTTTGGATGTGCGACGGTCAGCTTCTTGTGCCAAAATTTCTGGACACCATCGGGGCCCGGTGCTGCCCAGTTCCTCAGGTATCGCGAGGCTTCGCGGACATCGTTCTCTCCGACGATGATAGCTGGCATCTCTCCAATTTCGCCACAACTCTCCTCCTCCCGTCTTAACCACATTTGCCCGTCGCGATGTTCTACTGGGGTCTCCCAAATACCAGCCCAGAAGTTCGTCACATCGCTAATATCTGGCAAACCTTCGCGGTAGTCGGGCTTCTCGTCGCTAATGTGGTCGTAGAACGCTTTCTCGTTATCTCTGAACATCCGATTTTGTTCCTGGCGCTTTGCAGAGTCAGAGTAACGTTTCAGCCGTTTTGTAAGGACGCTCAATTGCTGTACCAGTGTGTCGAGTTTTTCCGTCAGCTGGTGAGCTCCCAGCTGGCGAAGTTCAGTAGGCCGCACGATCACAGCAACTTGGCGACATAATTTCACCGATCTGCTGCCTCTTTTGTACGCCATCAGTCTTCCAATTGCGGTGCGCTTGTTTAGGATCCGTTGCTCCAATCTCCTTCGCCATGGAGGCTCACGCCTTTCACGGAGATGTTGGAGCAGTCCGCCTCTTGGCCTAATACGGTATCCTAAACTTTTGGCGGTCGCCACAGCAGCACAGTAAACTTTCAGTTGCAGCTCCTCCAAGTTCTCAGCATCAACCAAGTGCAGCGGAAGAACGTGCTCGTTCATGAGCTTTACTGCACTTGTCAGCCTGCGGGAATGCTGCAACTTCGGGATCCTGGGGCGCGACAAAGGGTCCGTGTCGCGGAACTGTGAGATCGCCTCGTCGTAATGGAAGACCAGATCGCGTAGTAGTTGTTGATCTGGCTGTGGATCTTCCGGCTCAGGGGGTTGTTGTACTGTGGCCTCCACTGGTGCTGATTCGCGTGCCCCACTCGCGAATGAATTGCTCAGCCGTACTGAACTTCGTCTCGACACATCGCTTGCTCTGCTTGTTCTGGAGCTTAGTTCTCTCTGCACCTGCTGCTTGATCTCGTCGACTTGCGTTTGGGAGAGCATATTGTTGCGTACAATCGCTCTACGCCTCGCGTTCATCGCGTTTTGGTCAAGCCTCCCGACGAACTCTGGATACGCTTCCTCGAACATTGCGAGTATTCGACCGCTCATGTCCGTCTCCAAAGCAGTGCAGATGTAATAGGCGCGGATCACGAATTCGTTCATTTCGTGTGTCCACATGATCCGTCGCCTAGTAGTACCCACAAGTGTGGACGACTGTCGTCTGACAGTCGCAACACGCCTCGTAGGCGCAGCGTTTCTTGGGTGATGTCGATGGCTGCTGTTTCCGTGTGGCGGTAGCTCTTCGGGTTGAACCCGGCTGGTGGCCCGCTCTTGCACATCGCCCTCCAGCCGCTGGCCGCTCGCTCTTACGCCCGTTCCAGGACCAGCTCCAGTTCGGGGACCCTCCTCGGGTGATCGCATTCGTAGTATTCGTCTTGACCTTAGCTCCATTGTCTGGGTGTATCTCCTTTGCCCGGGAGACAGCGGGTTGGCAAGGCCTCCATGACCCGGGAGGCCTTCCCCGGGAGAGATATAGCGCTCTGACTCGCTCGCACCCCCTCACTTAGCCACTTTCGACACCCGTTCTCGGAGCCAAGACCAGGTGTGTGTTTCCAGTTCACGCCCGATCTAAAAATGTCGTCATATGATCTTCGTGGAGGCGTGAGATAGGAACATTTGAGACCAACAGGTAGGCTCCTACCCTAGTGTTGATCCCCATTTGAGAACCAATCGCTCTACGCCTCGCGTTCATCGCGTTCTGATCAAGCCTCCCGACGAACTCTGGATACGCTTCCTCGAACATTGTTAGTATTCGAGGGCGACCGCTCATGTCCGTCTCCAAAGCAGTGCAGATGTAATAGGCGCGGATCACGAATTCATTCATTTCGTGTGTCCACATGATCCGGCGCCTAGTGGTACCCACAAGTGTGGACGACTGTCGTCTGGCAGTCGCAACACGTCTCGTAGGCGCAGCGTTTCTTGGGTGATGTCGATGGCTGCTGTTTCCGTGTGGCGGTAGCTCTTCGGGTTGAACCCGGCTGGTGGCCCGCTCTTGCACATCGCCCTCCAGCCGCTGGCCGCTCGCTCTTACGCCCGTTCCAGGACCAGCTCCAGTTCGGGGACCCTCCTCGGGTGATCGCATTCTAATTACTCTTCGTGAACGTAGCTCCATTTTCTGGGTGTATCTCCTTTGCCCGGGAGACAGCGGGTTGGCAAGGCCTCCATGACCCGGGAGGCCTTCCCCGGGAGAGATATAGCGCTCTGACTCGCTCGCACCCCCTCACTTAGCCACTTTCGACACCCGTTCTCGGAGCCAAGACCAGGTGTGTGTTTCCAGTTCACGCCCGATCTAAAAATGTCGTCATATGATCTTCGTGGAGGCGTGAGATAGGAACATTTGAGACCAACAGGCAGGCTCCTACCCTATGTTGATCCCCATTTGATTTGTTTTTTTTTTTTTTTTTTTTTTTATAGAGGTGAGGAACGCTCTTCCAGCCTTATCTGGGAAGGGATAACCCAGACGTCGAGTGGGGATCGCACCCACAAAAACCAAGCCCTCTACTCGTAGCCTCATTCCCCCCGGGACCACATCTAGGCGACTACTTCAGGGGGCGGCTGTGCTCATGCACTTCACGAGTTTTCAACGCTAACTAGCGTTGATCCTTCCCTTTTTCTCTATACATCTTAATTACGTTTCCGTTGTACTCCGCCACGCACATCCGCAGCACAGGCTTCCTTTTACCCGTCGAGACTTGTACCGATTAGGAATTGCCCTCCAACATGACGCGCAACCCGTCACAGTTACCCTCGCGGGGTTTCTCACCTGTCGAGACGTGAACCGATTAGGAAGCGCCCTCCATCTTGACGTGCGCCCCGTCACAGCCACCCTCGCAGGATTTCTCTTCCCAACGGAGCGCCGATTATGCAGTGCCCTCCAACATAACGTGCACTCCGTCACAGCAACTCTTGTGGGGGTACCCACGATTTGATGATGCTCTCCTAGGCTCTCGCTCCGCCGAAACGACCCTCGCAATGTTCCTCTCTCAATCCACCAACAGGCATTGCCAGCATTTTCTTGACCCTGCTCTCCAGATACCGCTTACCCGTCGAGACGTGTACCGATTAGGAATTGCCCTCCAGCTTGACGCGCAACCCGTCACAGTCACCCTCGCGGGGTTTCTCACCTGTCGAGACGTGAACCGATTAGGAAGCGCCCTCCAACTTGACGCGTGCCCCGTCACAGCCACCCTCGCAGGATTTATCTTCCCAACGGAGCGCCGATTAGGCAGTGCCCTCCAACATAACGCGCACTCCGTCACAACGACTCTCGTGGGGTACTACACTTTGCAACAGCCCTCGCATTAGTTCCTCTTCTATGGTCAGGGGTTATTACTACGCTGGTCGGCCCTCCACTTCCGCTGTAGCTCGGACATGATGTGTATGATTACACTGTTCACAGCGTTCCAGGTGCCCTCGTCGCGACACATTTTCTCTACTATGTTCCCGGCATGAAGGGCAGGCAGCCCCTCGCGTCTTGCGGCGAACCTGGGACACTCGAATACCACGTGTTCTGGTGTTTCCTCCACATCTTCACACTCCGGACAGAGTGGCGACGTTGCGTGCCCGAACCGGTGCAAATATTGCCTGAAGCAGCCATGTCCAGACAGGAACTGTGTCAGATGAAAATTCACCTCCCCGTGCTTCCTGTTCAGCCAGGTCGATAGTACCGGTATGAGCCCATACGTCCACCTGCCTTTCTCCGCCGTGTCCCATTCCTGCTGCCACTTCAAGAGTGATTCTACTCTCGCTGTTTTCCGGATACCCCTGATTTCCTTTCGTCTGTAGCACTCTCTGTCTTCCGCCAGAGTGATGCCAATAGGGATCATGCCGGCGATAACGCAGACTGCCTCCAACGAGATCGTCCTATACGCGCTCGCAACTCGCATCGCCATGAGCCGAAACGTACGGTCCAGTTTTCTACGATTCCGGTGGGTTTCGAGAGCCGCCGACCAGGCTGGTGCTCCGTACCGCAGTATGGACGACGATACAGCAGCCAGGAGACGCCTTTTGCTACTGCAAGGTCCTGCGTTATTCGGCATTATTCGCGCTATCGCGCTAATGGACTTCTCTGCTTTCTCGCAGACGTAGTCGACGTGTTTGTTGAAATTCAGCCGGTCGTCGATCATAACTCCCAAGTATTTCAACCTACGCTTAGAAATTATCACGTGTTCCCCGACTGTGATTTCCGCTCGCTGCACGGCTTTGCAGTTACTCACCAACAATACTTCCGTTTTATTATGAGCAATCTGCAGTTTCGCTGCTTGCATCCAGTTCCCTACTGAGACGATGGACTCGGTTGCAAGCATCTTCACCTCTTCGAGTGTCTCGCCTGCCACTGTGAGAGCGATATCATCCGCGAAGCCCACGATCTCCACGCCTTTGGGAAGCTTCAGATTCAGTACTCCGTTATACATTACGTTCCAGAGCGTTGGGCCCAGGATAGAGCCTTGTGGTACTCCGGCCGTTATATTCAACGTTGTCTGCCCCGTGCTCGTCTCGTAGACTAGGACGCGGTTCTGGAAGTAGCTTCCTAGAATTCTGCACAGGTACCCAGGAACCTTCATACGATGTAGGGACTCGGCAATGGCTTCCCAGCTAGCGCTGTTGAAAGCATTCCTCACGTCGATCGTTACTACAGCACAGTGTCGGTCGCCCCTCCGCTTTTGCTGTGATGCCTTCTCTGCTTTTTCAACCACTGTCCGGATAGCATCAACGGTGGACCTGCCTTTCCGGAATCCAAACTGCATCTTTGACAGACCATGGTCACTCTCCGTACATTTCGTCAGTCTGTTGAGGATAATCCTTTCCAAGAGTTTCCCAAGAGTATCCAGCAGGCATATAGGCCTATAGGATGTTGGTACCCCCGGGGGCTTCCCTGGTTTTGGCAGCAGCACTAACTTTTGGATCTTCCATTTCTTAGGAAAGTGACCATCATCCAGGCATTTCTGTAGCACTATCCTGAAAATGTCCGGGAACGCCTGAATCGCCGTTTTCAAGGCCGCGTTGGGGATTCCGTCGGGGCCGGGCGCTTTGTTTACCTGCAGTCTCTTCGCCACTGCTACCAGTTCTTCACTGGAAACTTGAGAACGTTCGGTAGCTATTTCGGCGTACGGTGTCGGTGGCCATATCGTAGGATCATGCATCGGAAATAAACCCTCCACAATGACCTTCAGCTTCTCGGGACACGATTCGACGGGCGTCACAGGTCCTCTGATCTTCGCCATCACGACTCGATACGCGTTGCCCCATGGGTTGGCATCTGCATCTCGGCACAGCTCCTTGAAACAGTTCGCTTTGCTCAGTGTAATTCCCCGTTTCAAGGCGGCTCTAGCTGCTCGGTACACCGTATTACGTTCCTCTCTATCAGCGCTATTTCGTGCTCTCTGAACGCGTCTTCTGGCTTGAAGACAGCTAGCGCGAAGGTTGCGAAGAGAGTCGTTCCACCAGTAAGCTGGGCGTCTTCCATTTTTTGGTACAACTTTCCTCGGCATGGTAGTTTCGCATGCTCTCACCAGTAGATCTGTCAACTTTTCTGCGTTCCAATCTGAAGCTCCGCTAGCTAGACGAAGTGCTTCGACGAAAAGGTCATTGTCGAAAGCATTCGTCTTCCACTTCCGCTCACCGCTTGTTGTCCTCCGAACTAGCACGTGGTTTCGTTGGCCGATTCTGTACCGGATCGCCTGGTGATCACTGTGCGTATACGACTCGCACACTTTCCACTCCGTACTCGCCAACAGCGACGGACTGCAAAAAGTAACGTCGATGATGGATTCGCGCCCATCTTTCCGGAAAGTGCTGGTGGTACCTTCGTTCAGTAACGTTACATCCAGCTTTGCTAGAGCTTCCAGTAGACTGTACCCTCTGATGTTGGTGCATCTACTTCCCCACTCCACCGCCCAGGCGTTGAAGTCGCCTCCAATGACGATCGGTATTCTACCGATTAGTTCCTCGGTCATTGCGTCTAGCACCTGGTGGAATTGCTCAGTTGTCCATCTCGGGGGTGCGTAGCAACTACACATGAAGATTCCATTAATTTTGGCGATTACGAAACCTTCATGTGAACCTCCAACCACTTCCTGGATAGGATATTTGCCCATCACCTGTATTGCAGCAATCCCTAAGCTATCCGTCGCCCAGCTGCCATTATCACGGGGTACTCGGTACGGCTCCGCTATGATTGCAACGTCGCATTTTGTCTCTGTTGTCGACTGCCACAACAGTTGCTGAGCTGTGTTGCAATGGTTCAGATTGATCTGAATTATCTCCGTTACTGCGATTCTGCTAACGCCTTCTTATACGAGGGACACTTGAAGCTTCCTGTCGCATGGTCGCTGCCGTTCTCTGGTTTGCAGAGCAGGCATTTCGGTTGCTTCGTGCAGTCTCTCACAACATGCCCTTTCTCACCGCATCTCCTGCACAGTTCAGACCTGTCGGGGCCTGTGCAGCTTCTTGCCTGATGTCCAAAGCCCATGCACTGGAAGCATCTCTCCATCCGCTTGGCCACCCGGGGCACCATCTTCAGCGAGCAAACCGACCAGCCAACTTTTATTTTGGTCGTTTCTACCATCTTATTGGCTGCGACTGTTGAGAGCCGTATCGACGCCGTCTGCGTGCCACCATACGCCTTCCTCATACGGATCGTCATTGGTGTATTGTCCAGCTTACACTGTTCTATTAACTCGCGCCTTAACTCCTCGTCTGTCGTGATTTCGTCGAGATTTCTGCATTCGACCACTGATTCCTGGGATAGAGCCCTCACCTTCGCCTCCTCACCGAGCGACTTCGCAACCAGTTCCTTGAAGGCTGAACTTTTGACCGCCGGATCCCTCTTGAGCTCGAAGAGCATCTCTCCTTTCTGGGTGCGCCTGGTTTTCACCACATTCTCTCCCAGTTCTTTCAACTCCGGATCGTCTCTCACTTTCCGCAGGAGTGATGCGTAAGTCACTCCTTCCTTCACCTCGACGATCAGAGCATCTCCCTTACTTCGCTCGCGTCTGGGCCTGTTTTTTTTGTCTCCTGCACACCTTTCTTCTTTTCTTCTTTCTTCTTCCGTTTCTCCGTTTGTTTTTCGACAGTGCGCCATCCACTGCCTTCACCTTCCTTTTTGTTTCCCAGGTTGTCATTTTTAACCTTCTTCAGGTCTTCTTCATCCCCTGGGGTATCCCTCTTCCTTTTGTCCGATCGTGGGTTTCGTGGCGTCTTAGGCGTCTCCTGTATCTCGACGGACATCTTCTCCCTTGCTTCAGCGAGTGCTTTTTCAACAACCTCTGCTCGCGTGATCATCTCCTTCTGTTCGCGGTCAGCAGCCGTAACGGCGGATTTGATGCTTGTGACTAAATGTTTGATCTTAGTATGGACATTGTTTTGTCCTTAATGAACTCGTAGAGCTCGTTCACTTTTTTCTTGACCTCCATCAAGCTTGACCTCCCGACCTGCAGGCCTTCTAAAGAAGTGGTGGTGTTGGCTTTATGCGTTAGCACTTGTATCAGGCTAGTCTCTCCTTGTTGTGGATGCTGTTGGTGTCCTATAGGATTCGCTATGGCTGTCTGGTTGCGAATTGGTGATCTCTGGAGCTTACCGCTCCTTGCGAACACGCTCGCCTCTCCCGTTGGATGTTTGTATGTTTGTATGTTTGTATGTTTGTATGTTTGTATGTTTGTATGTTTGTATGTTTGTATGTTTGTATGTTTGTATGTTTGTATGTTTGTATGTTTGTATGTTTGTATGTTTGTATGTTTGTATGTTTGTATGTTTGTATGTTTGTATGTTTGTATGTTTGTATGTTTGTATGTTTGTATGTTTGTATGTTTGTATGTTTGTATGTTTGTATGTTTGTATGTTTGTATGTTTGTATGTTTGTATGTTTGTATGTTTGTATGTTTGTATGTTTGTATGTTTGTATGTTTGTATGTTTGTATGTTTGTATGTTTGTATGTTTGTATGTTTGTATGTTTGTATGTTTGTATGTTTGTATGTTTGTATGTTTGTATGTTTGTATGTTTGTATGTTTGTATGTTTGTATGCTTGTAACGTGTTTGTCTGTAGCGCTGACCCACATTAATAAAAATTTGACCCCCTTTCTGATGACCGATTGATTTGAAATTTGGAATACACCTTCATCTCTGTAGTCATTATAAAACTGCGTATTTCATTATCTTTAAAATTCAAGATGGCGGCCGCTATAAAATGGCGGATCACATATTTTCCCAAAACCTCATCGATATGGGTTTCCCAAACCCCATCAATATGGGTATCAAATGAAAGTGCTTGACTAGTAGAACACAGTTATTTATGAAAAATGCAAATCCAAGATGGCTGTGATTTATGAAAAATGCAAATCCAAGATGGCTGCCACTACCAAATGGCGGACTACATATTATGTCAAAACTCCGTTAATATGGGTATCAAATGAAAGGGCTTCACTAGTAGAACACAATTATTTATGAAAAATGCAAATCCAAGATGGCTGTTATTTATGAAAAATAAAAATCCAAGATGGCTGTTATTTATGAAAAATAAAAATCCAAGATGGCTGCCACTACAAAATGACGGACTATATATTTTCTCAAAACCTCATTAATATGGATATCAAATGAAAGGGCCTGACTAGTAGAATACGATTATTAATGACAAATGCAAATCCAAGATGGCTGCCACTACCAAATGGCGGACTACATGTTTTGTCAAAACCCCGTTAATATGCGTATCAAATGAAAGGTGTTGCGACCCAGTCGTGACCACAAGCGCTTCGGAACTTCTGAACTTTTTAGCAAACTCGTTTTTATGTTGGAGAATGCTTTAAGCTAGAATTTTATTTGACTGTTATTATAATATTATGTTTTATCGTGTGTAAACTTACATTTATAGTCCTTTTTATGTATTTCGCTATCTGTGTCGGACTGTTGTGCAACGTTTAATAACAATATCTGTTTCAATGTAAATGTGTTTTTGTTATTGTTATTGTTATTTTTCATGTTTGTGTAATTCAATGTTGTGTGTACTTACAGTTATTTAAATTCTTTAATTTAGATTATGTTTCAATTGTAAATTATTGTAAATACTCTGTTAAGTTTCCACGTTTGTACTACCTATTAATCCTTCTATTGTTTTGTGATTGTTTACTTTTCTATCTGTCCCTATTAGTCTATTTCTATTCATTGTGTGAATGTTACAATTGTCAACTGCCCTTCAGAAGTTTCCTTTTCGGCAACTGAACGGTTGACAGGGTGGTCAGGCTAATCGGTTTCCCCAACAATCCCCGACCCGTATTGCTGGACATCCCTTCCAGCTGTACCATCATTCAGCACCTCAAGCACTGCCAGTCCTGTAACCGGTCTCTGTAGCACGCCATTTACCGTCTGAACATCCGCGCTCCGAATTCTGCCGTCCTTTCCCTCGTAGACCTTCACAACCCTACCTCGTACCCAAGTATTGCGCGATTCTTTGTCGACCAGCAACACCAAATCTCCTGGTTGAACCGTTCACTATTGGTGAACGTTCCTGCCATTGACCTGTTGATGTTCGCAATTTCCTCTCGTAACTCCCTGCTTGCACCAATGAAATTTGTGCCCTGGTCGCTGCAGATCTCCTTCGGTGCACCTCGCCAGGCTATAAACCGTCGAATGGATAGCTTGCATGCTTCTGTTGACAAGCTACCGACTGATTCCCAGTGCACGGCACGAACAGTCAAACAGGTAATCCTGATCGTATCGGAAAAGGACCACAGTAGTCCACGCCGATAAAGGTGAAGGCACGAACGTAAGGGGTTACCCTGACTTCTGGAAGTGGGGCCATCCTAGGACCGGTGGACCGGTAGGCACCACACCACCGGCACTGCTTCGCAACTCTTCGAATTGATGTCCGTAGGCAGGATACATGGAATTTCTGTCGCATCTCGTTGAGTACCGTTTGACCATTCCCGTGAGCATATCGCCGATGATACCATCCAACAAGCAGCTCCGTGAAACGGTGGTTCTTAGGCAGAATCACCGGGAATTTCGCATCATATGCGGTATGCGAAGCGTTGCTCAGTCGCCCATCTACTCTCAATACGCCATTGGCATCGATAAACGGAGACAGCTTCCGAAGTGGACTACATTTCTTCAATTTTCTACGCTCGTGTGGCTGCAACTGCTCGTTTCTCCGTAGGATTGCAAGCTCGTCAGGATAAGCTTCTGCTTGCACCCACCGCCATACTGTCAACTCAGCTTCCAAAATTTCCTGTCGAGAAAGTACTGGGGAACAGGGTATTTCTGCAACGTATTTCTTCTTTATTATTGCGCTGAAACGCCGAACATAACCAATGGCTCTTAATAAACGCTCGAGTTTGGAGAATCTCCTGTAATCAACTGTAGTATCCACTGGCGCCCGATGGTGCTGGCTTGCAACGTAGACTAGACGCAGTTCTTCTACTGTTTCAGATGTCGGTAGATCTTGATTTGGCCACTCTGATTTATCTGCGTAAAGATACTCCGGGCCACAGAACCAGCGACTGTCCCTCTGGAAGTTGGGCCCTTTCCCCACTTAGTAGCCTCATCTGCTACATTAAGACGTGTGGGAACCCATCTCTACTCGTCCAAGCTTGTTTCGTCCAGGATTTCGGATACTCGGAAAGCGACAAACTTACGGTACTTCCGTTGATCTGATCTTATCCATGAAAGAACCTAGAGTCGCTCCAAATGACTCGTCGGTAGATCGGCAGCGTGTGACTTTCCTGAACGGACTTCATCATCCGAGCGCCAATAACCGCTGCCTGGAGTTCCAGCCGGGGTACGGACATAGGCTTCAGTGGAAGCACCTTGGTTTTAGCTGCAACGAGTGAGCATCGAACATGGCCATGGTCCACCATCCGGAAATAGGCGACTCAGGCGTAGGCCGCTTCGCTTGTGTCTACGAAGACATGTACTTCAAGGCTCTGCAAACTGCTGGAACTGTAACCCGGGAAATAACACCTTGGTATTCCGATTCGACTCAAACTGTGAAGAACTTTTACCCAGCGTCGCCAAGTGTCATGAAGTTCTCCCGGGATTGCTTCATCCCAGCCTATACCGATTCGCCATATATCCTGGATCAGACACTTCCCATGAATCACGAATGCAGCTACCATTCCAAGAGGATCGAAAATACTCATAACCACCCGTAAAACTTGGCGTTTAGTCGGTGCACTCGTTCCATTGATCAGCAATTGGACATCTTCCCGAAATTTGACTGCGAAAGTGAATGTGTCTTCCTTCGGCATCCACACCATTCCTAGTACCTTTTCAGTACTCGTTCCTTTGTCAGCCATGAAATTTTTCGTGATCTGCTGGCTTGAGTACCCGACCCATCGAGTGACCAATTCCGAATTCGACAGCCAGTTCCGTATTTCAAAACCGGCTTCAGCGTGAACTTTTTTCACCTCAAGCGCTAGCTCCACGGCCTCTTCGTCCGTGTCTAAGCTGTCGAGGTAATCATCCACGTAGTGCTTTTCAATGATAGCTGCAGCCGCTTTTGGGAACTGATGTTTCCACTCCTCGGCGTTTTTGTTCTTGACGTAATGAGCCGAACATGGCGAACACGTCGATCCAAAGGTCGCAACGTCCATGACGTACTCTTGAGCTGGCTTTCCTGGTTCATCTCGCCACAGGAATCGCTGCGCCTGCCGATCTTTACGCCGAATCTGTATCTGGTGAAACATCTCTTTGGTGTCTCCTGCAATGGCAATCTGTCGTTGTCGGAAGCGATGTAGCACCACTGCACTATGGTCCAGGAGGTGCATTTAAGTGGAAATTAGCATCTAGAGCTCGACAGTGATTCTCTAGACAAAAACTGTCTTCGACAAGTTGTTACAAATAATAGAGCGCTCATTTTTATGTTATCAAAAATAGGGTGACCAAAATTTACGATGAAATAAAAAATCTAACTTTCTTATCTTTATAGATAGAGGTAAACATAGTTCGACAATATTGTAGCTCTGGTTAATTTAAGTAACTTTGTGGAACAATATTTCTTTCTATCTCTTCAAATAACCGATATAATGCTTTTTCTCTAGGTTGAGTTAGGGTTACCATGAAAAAGAAGGTTTTTTTTCTCTAACTTTTATATGTAAAATTCTACATCAAAACTGTCTTCGAATGATCTTTAGAGCTTTCCAATCCACGCATTTTACGGTGCATAACTTGTATGTATCTTAATGCTACTCAAAGTTATTGATGTTTTTTCCCCGATAACACGATCTCTTCATTTGCTTGTCGTTCTTTTTGGGGCAAACATAATAAAAATTATTAATAGCATTTTAAAGAGCACATTTGACTCTGCATAAAGTGAAACTTTCAAAAGAGTGTTATTTTTTGTATTTGAGTAAATTAAATTTGAAATTATGAGTTTTTGCATATAAATGAACAAGTTGCAATTTTTAAATGCATATAGTAAGCGTAGACTTTAAAGCAGCATCACTTCAGTTCAGTCTTATAGCCACTCAACATGGAGGTTCAAAGAAGACACATTGTTGATTTTCTTTTTCGGTGGACGAAATATAGAAGACGTTATACAATTATTACGAGAAAAATGCCAAGATATATGTGTTTTGAGTGCCAGAAAGTGCCTGAAATGCCAAATGCTGAGCCAAAGGATGAAGCGCCTATTTTTGATAACATAAAAATGAGCGGTCTATTATATGTAACAACTTTGTCGAAGACAGTTTTTGTCTAGAGAATCACTGTCGAGCTCTAGATGCTAATTTCCACTTAAATTCACCTCCTGGACCATAGTGCACTGTTAGCGAAGTCAGCAGATCCGGGCCCTTCAGCAGCATAGAGTTGAATGAAACTTCCTCTACCTTGGCCGCGGCATCCCAGATGACTCGTATCTTCTCCAGTTTATTGGGGTTCAACACTATTCCAATGGTAAATACCACACCCGTCTAGGGTCACTGTTGACCGACTCTTCTCTCGACAATTTGTGTGCGTAACCCTTATGCTGATAGTCGACTATCTGCTGGTTAATATAAGTATACAGTTTCGGATTCTTCGCCAGCCTTCGCTCGAGGCGTCTCAACCGCTGCTCTGCCATATCCCGACTGTCGGGGAATTCAACGTAGTCGTGCTTCCAAAGCAGACCCGTCTGAAATCTTCCAGTTGAAGTTCGGATGGTGGTTTCGCTCAAAATCTCTCGAGCACGACGATCATCCTCTCCTTCTATCTCTGGTGCAACGGCAACGCATATACTCTCAACGGAGAAGAATTCTTTTACTGTATCGTGCAACTCTTGATCGGGCGACCGAGCACAGATGTGAAGATGTCGCTGCTCAAGCGTGCCCTTGAAGCCTTCCACGGTTCCAAAAATTGCCCAACCAAGCCTTGTTTTAGTGGCAACATGTTCGTATTTCTTTCCTTCTCTTTTCTTCAAAGTGACCAGCAAACTGGCATTGTCCACTCGCATAAGGATTCGAGGAACTGCGCTGTCATATCTGGCTACTGGTAGACCTTTCAAGTACTCATACTTTTCTGCTAACTCTGGATATCACAGGGACTGCGGTGGGAGATCAAGCTTCTCCACTGTACGTACGTCGTTCAAAGCATGTTGTCTATCGTTGTTTACACCAGCGATTTGTAATTGAATTGACTGTGACTTCGTTTCGGTTCGTTTTATGCCACTGGTCCACTGTAGACAAAGCGGTTCAGCCTCGCCTGTAACACCAAGCTCTTTCGCAAGCTCCTGCTCGACCAATGTAAAGGATGATCCATCATCGAGGAACGCTAACGTAGTCATTGACGAGTCTTTTCCATAAATGGTGACTGGGAACACAAGAAGTTTGCGGAATACTCAACCGTTGTGATTCTTGCACTAATCTATCAACAACTACCGGCGAGGTTATTGGATACGAATAGCTGGAAACACTCAACCCTTGTTGATTTGACAATGAACGTGAAGAAATCACTGATGCCGTGAACGTACCAACGGGATTCCGAACGTTATCAACGGTGGACTGAGACGAGGTATACATTTGGATTGATGGAATGTAAGCAGAATTCAAACTATGGACCTCACGTGAGAGGACTGGCGGATACCTGCCAGTATTTAAATCATTCACACACTGTGTGGTGGAACCTACTATACTACTACCAACTATACAATCATGTGGTAAGAAATTATTCATAGTACTCGACTGCGGTTGGTTCACCATCGGAAGCGGTACATTCGGAGGGAACCTACCTATCTGTTGTGTCTTACTACTAATTGTAATTGGCATTGATGCACCACTGGCTGGAGCGGCGCTGGAAGCTGGATACCACTCTAACTGCTGCAGACTTCGCTTATGTTGCTGCTGTTGAACACCACTCAGCTGTTGATGGTGCACTGGACGGTAAAACTCCTGAATGCCGGATGCTGACGCAAGTGAGATGACCATACTCACTGCCGGTAGCAAGTCTTGCTGACGGGATGTAACTGGTGAGATCTCCATACCATAGCACCACTCGATACTACGCCGTTGTGCGTATTGGAGGTTAACGATGCAGCAGGAATTTGATTGGTAAAACAATCAACCGCAGAAGAGCTAGCTACTTGGCCGTCATCCTGGTTCGGGGCAAACGTTCGTTTGGGTAACGTTCCAGTGAATGACGTGGTTCCGGTGGGAGTTTCATCGTTTCCGATACCGGCGACCATGGTCAATTTTTCTTGCTTATTTACCCTTCCTTGAACTGTGCTCCGAACGCTACGGACACTACGGTTGCTCCGTCCACTTCGGTCATCATTGTCTTCGTCAAGTCCCGCTTGCAGAATCTCGTACTTCTTCTCGATTAACTGTTTTTCCAAATCCAGCTTATCCTGCAACCCCTTCTCTCGCATAGCCTTCTCCTCGGCTAGCCGTTGGAGTTCGCGCTCTCGCTTAGCACGAGTACTCGAAGAGGACGATTTTCCGGACTTCGATCTAGGCGGTGGAGGTGGAGTGGTACATTTTGAACAGACGAAGTACTCATTCTCAACACCTTTATCCACGCCAGCACACGAAAAGTGAATCCACATCGAACAGACATCGCACTGGACCATCCACTGGTCTGCAGTGTTCGGTCGCGTGCACATGATGCAATCCCGTGCATCTACTTCGTCTTCGGTTACCTGTCGCAGCAAGCTTTTCCTCCTATTCGCCAAAGACATTGCCATTATGTACTTCAACTAGCCGATGTCTTTGAACAATAAATCGCTCGTCGAGTTTGAGGTTAAATTCGCTTATAAATGATAAAGATTGTTGCGACCCAGTCGTGACCACAAGCGCTTCGGAACTCTTTTAAGCAAACTCGTTTTTACGTTGGAGAATGCTTTAAGCTAGAATTTTATTTGACTTATATTATAATATTATGTTTTATCGAGTGTAAACTTACATTTATAGTCCTTTTTATGTATTTCGCTATCTGTGTCGGACTTTTGTGCAACGTTTAATAACAATATCTGTTTCAATGTAAATACATGTTATTTTTCATGATTGTGTAATTCAATGTTGTGTATACTTACAGTTAATTAAATTCTTTAATTTAGATTATGTTTCAATTGTAAATTATTGTAAATTCTCTGTTAAGCTTCCACGTTTGTACTACCTATCAATCCTTCTGTTGTTTTGTGATTGTTTACTTTTCTATCTGTCCCTATTGGTCTATTTCTATTGATTGTGTGAATGTGACAATTGTCAACTGCCCTTCAGAAGTTTCCTTTTCAGCAACTGAACGGTTGACAAGGTGGACAAACTAATCGGTTTCCCCAACAAAAGGGTTTGACTAGTAGAATACGGTTATTTAGGTAAAATGTGAATCCAAGATGGCTGCTACTACAAAATAGCGGACTACATATTTTCTCAAAACCTCATTAATATGGGTATCAAATGAAAGAACTTGACTAGTAGAACACGGTTATTTATGAAAAATGCAAATCCAAGATGGCTGCCACTACAATATTATGCCAAAACCCCGTTAATATGGGTATCAAATGAAAGGGATTCACTAGTAGAACACAGTTATTCATGAAAAATTCAAAATCCAAGATGGTTTCAACTACAAAATGACGAACGGGATATTTTCTCAAAACTAAAGTGATCAGATGGTCAAAGGTCTAACGCGGGACACAAAAAACAAAACGTTATGTATATACGTTATGTGAAAATAAACCATAGTTTAGCGAGTCTCATTTATTCGTGAAACACTTAACATGTGTCCTTGCAATTAAACCTGATCTGTATTATTTCTTTCTGAGTATCGTCACTACAAAATGACGAACGAGATATTTTCTCAAAACTAAACTGATCAGATGGTCAAAGGTCTAACGCGGGACACAAAAAACAAAACGTTATGTATATACGTTATGTGAAAATAAACCATAGTTTAGCGAGTCTCATTTATTCGTGAAACACTTAATATGTGTCCTTGCAATTAAACCTGATCTGTATTATTTCTTTCTGAGTATCGTCATTCAGTTGTGATTTTTCGGTGGTTTAGATTTTGTTAAAGTGATCAGATGGTCAATGGTCTAACGCGGGACACAAAAAACAAAACGTTATGTATATACGCTATGTGAAAATAAACCATAGTTTAGCGAGTCTCATTTATTCGTGAAACACTTAACATGTGTCCTTGCAATTAAACCTGATCTGTATTATTTCTTTCTAAGTATCGTCATTCAGTTGTGATTTTTCGGTGGTTTAGATTTTGTTTACGCCTGAAATCACTGGAGCATTAAAGCCTGGCAAGCACGATTCAAATTCAACAATTCTCTTCAAATTACCGAATGGAATGCTCGAAAATTTCAATCCATTTTTCATCCAATTTAGTGTTAACGTTTGCATTAAAAAATGGACTATTTTCGGATGGCGGTGAAAAAAAACTACAAAAAATAATTTAATGGAACAAATTTTCCTTAAATATTACTTTCATTAAGCCTACAACAAAAATTATTCAAGGTTGTTGATAAGCAGCAGCAGCACTGTCAAGCAACTTCATGATTTTTTCATACTATCAGCTTCACCCCACAGCAAAGGAGTTGGATACCTGAGACACTTTATGTCCGCCAGACATAGCCGATCTGGTATTTACAATATCCTCTTTCTGTCGCTCCTTAAGCCGGGAGATAGAAACAACCGGCCAAACGGTGAAGGAGAATCTGGCCAAAATGGACATTTTTATGCGGAAGCGTCATACGAGACTGGCAGTATCTGAGCAGCAGGCAATCAACCAAAAGGAGTAGCTTCAAGTGCTGGTGAAAAATTTCTTTCCGGCGAAAGAAGTGAAAAACTTCTTTTCGTCCTCATAATGGAAGACAAGACGTGCTTGATGCTAGAATTCAACGAATGGCCGGGGACCGGGTACTTTACGTTCCCCAGGTAAGCGATGACGTCGAATATATCATCCACATCAAGTTCTCGAAGAAGGTCTTTCTCTGACAGACGAGAAGGGAATGTCCAACCGCTCTTCTTTCGAGTCATATGGTGAACGGGGAACGAGTACGAAGTGCTTGCCGAAACTTGCGAAGCTGATGTGGTCTTTATACCGAAACGGGGATCAGCCCATTATGCCAAAAGATCACTGGAGAATGGATAATGGATTGACTGGAGATAAACATTGTCGCGTAGACCGCCAACCTTCCCAACATACCCCAGCTGCGGCCTATAGAAAACTTTTAAGCGAATGGCCAAAATGAAGAGATAGCTGACTACCAAAGCCACGGAAAGGTAAAAGAACATGTCGACATACATCTTTTCATCAGCCATGATTGAGGTTCCGGCCAACATTTACTTCATCAAAAAACCCTGCCTCTTCCTGTCCATGATACACTAGTTCTTCCGGCTTACATAACACGTTAAGCGTTGACCGAGCTAGAGGACCAAAGATGAACTTTTCGTTTGACTCACGTTGGTCCCTGCGGATCAATAGGGGACTTTTATAAAAATCATTATAAATCTTTATAAAAATCTTAAAAATAAATCTTTATAAAAATCAATTTTCCGATTTTGTTGCTGTCGTTTCCTGTTGACACTCTCTAAACAAAAAGTCCACTGTCGGTGCGATGAAACCAGCTCAACGTATTAATCGTTGAATGCATTGGAAGCGCTCTTGAACAGTCTGACAAACAAAAGTTTTATTTTGAGGTTTCTGAGTTTCGTGCAGGGCCCAACTTGCGAAAAAATTATTAAATAACGATCAAACTAAGTTTGTAACTAACTTTTACATGATATAGCAATGTTTGTTTTCAATTGAAGACGAATTGATAACAATAACACAAGCCAAATTCATATGATATGGGTTTTACAAAAAACTGCAGTACAAACCATCCATACTATCTATATAAATAAAAATGCATGGCAAAATCTGTTGGTAAGCGGAAACCCGAAGAAGGGATGGTTCGATTTTAGCCTCCTGTATTTTGTTGTATTCGTCTCTTTCCGTAGATCAATATAGTGGAGAGAAAATTTTTTCGGAATGTTCGAAAATTACATCATAACAAGCGTTGTTAGTCCATTTGATGTATGCGCTATCGACATTGATCTTGGTTCGTAAGTGGAAATGGATTTTCAGGCGAAATAACGCATTTCCATCTTATATATCTATATAAATAAAAATGGAAGGCCAAATGTGTTGGTAAGCGCAAAACCCAAGGAAGGAATGGTTCAATTTGAGTCATCTATATTTCGTTGTATTCGTCTCTTCCCATAGATCAATAATTCAAATTTTTAAACCCTCTTAAAGCCAAAAAGAAGAAGAAGAAGAATAATTCAAATCGGAAAATTCAGAAGATTGAATTCTCATATGTTCTACGGTTAGCAAAGCGTTGTTAGTCCATTTGATGTTGGCGCTAACGAAATTGATTTTCGTTCGAAATGGAAAAGGATTTTCAGACGGAATAACGCATTCCTATATCTTCTATCTATATAAACAAAAATGGAAGGCCAAATGTGTTGGTGTGCCCTAAACCCGAGGAAGGAATGGTCCGATTTGAGCTATCTTTATTTGGTAATATTCTATGTATCAAACATGTATTCTATGCAAGGGAGAAACATGTTATTTCCAAATGCTTGAAGAATCTTGAACGAGAATTGTGTCTGAAAATAATTTTATATTATAAGGACAAAGTACTAGATTTATAGTAAAAGGAAATTGTAAAGGGTCAGAGGGTAATCAAGCAAATGAAACCAAATTAAGCATACGAAGGTTTTAGAATGCAATAAATGTTTCTATGGTGGTAAGACACTCCACCTCCCTCTCTAAGGGGAAGCTGCCATATAAATGAAAGACAAATTTATGCGTAACTCGAAAACTAATCAAGCAAATGGAGCCAAATTTGGCATGCGAAGATTTTAGGGGACACGAAACGTTTTTATGGTGAATAGACACTCCTCCCGTCTCTCTGAGGGGGGGGGGTCTGCCATACAAATGAAGCATACTTTTCTGCATAATTCAAGAGCTAATCGAGCAAACGGAACCAAATTTGGCATGTGGAGATTTTAGGGGCAAGAAACATCTCTAATGTGGTTCAACACTCTTCCCACCTTTGTAAGGGGGGCTGCCATATAGATGAAACACAAATTTCTGCATAACTCGAGATCGATTCAAGCAAATGGAACCAAATTTGCCATATGGAGGTTTTAGGGAGCAATAAATGTTTTTATGGTGGTTTTGCACTCCTTTCCCCTCTCTGAAGAAGGGGGGAGGGTGCTGAACAACTCAAGAGCTAATCAAACAAATGGAATCAAACTTAGCACATAGAGGTTTTAGCGATCGATTAACGTTTCTATGGTAGTTCGACATATTGACAAGCGTTGTTAGCACATTTGATGTTTGCGGTAACGAAATTGATCTTCGTTCGAAAGTGGAAATGGGTTTTAATGTAATAAAATGCACTCCCATATCGTCTTCTAGCTATATAAATAAAAATGGATCGCCGAATGTGTTGATAAGATCAAAACTCGAGAAAGGAATTGTCCGATTTAGGGCTCTCTTCATTCTATCATATTTTTTGTATCAAACATTTATGCCATGTAATGGAGAAACGTGTTATTTGCAAGTGAATTAAAAATCTTGCACGAGAATTGTGTCTGAAAATAATCTGATATTATAATGTTGAGTTTTGGTAGAAGTACTGAAATTTTATAGTAAAAATAATTTTAAAGGGTAGATAAGAAGATCAATCAACGAACAGTTCTGCGATTGGACCCATGAACGTGTGCTTAGTAAGAAAAGGTGGATGTGATAACGAAAAATAAATTTTGGGCGGGACGAAGTTTGCCGGGTTAGCTAGTAAATTAATAAAAAGTATAGTATTAACTGTATAATATTATGATTTAATTTTATTATTTTTCTACATATTCTATAGTTACATTTAGGTGCCTATTCTATCAAATTCTTTCTAAAAATCCTATCCAATTTGAACGAGGAAAGTGTCACCCATATCTGTTTGACGGAGCGACGAAAGTGTTAAGAAAATCAACATGATCAAATTGTAATACTGAAGTATATTGATATCGCGGGACATTTGCGTTCCTTTTGCCAAATGCCGGACGTTTCGCGGGACGTAATCCTACGCGGGACATTTTGTTGAAATGCGGGACTGTCCACCGCAACGCGGAACATCTGGTCAGTTTACTCAAAACCCTATTATTTATGCAAATCCAAGACGGCTGCCAAAACCAAATGGCGGGCTACATATTTTCTCAAATCCCGATTAATATGGGTATCAAATGAAAGGGCTTGAATAGTAGATCACAGCAGATCATGAAAAATCAAAATCCAAGATGGCCGCAATCACAAAATAGCAAATTACTTTATTAAACGGTTTTATTTAGCTTGAACTGTTTGTATGTCAGTAGCAATTTATAAAACACCTTCATCTCTGCTGTCATTTTAAAACTGCTTATCTTGAAAAATCCAATTTGGCCGCCGCTACAAAATAGCTGATTCCATATCATCTCAAAAAAAAAAAGATGATTGAGATATGTGTATTTTTCGCTCCAACAAGATTTTTGAAATCCACTGTCGGTGCGATGAAACTGATAATTTTAAAGGGTAGATAAGAAGATCAATCAACGAACAGTTCTGCGATTGGACCCATGAACGTGTGCTTAGTAAGAAAAGGTGGATGTGATAACGAAAAATAAATTTTGGGCGGGACGAAGTTTGCCGGGTTAGCTAGTAAATTAATAAAAAGTATAGTATTAACTGTATAATATTATGATTTAATTTTATTATTTTTCTACATATTCTATAGTTACATTTAGGTGCCTATTCTATCAAATTCTTTCTAAAAATCCTATCCAATTTGAACGAGGAAAGTGTCACCCATATCTGTTTGACGGAGCGACGAAAGTGTTAAGAAAATCAACATGATCAAATTGTAATACTGAAGTATATTGATATCGCGGGACATTTGCGTTCCTTTTGCCAAATGCCGGACGTTTCGCGGGACGTAATCCTACGCGGGACATTTTGTTGAAATGCGGGACTGTCCACCGCAACGCGGAACATCTGGTCAGTTTACTCAAAACCCTATTATTTATGCAAATCCAAGACGGCTGCCAAAACCAAATGGCGGGCTACATATTTTCTCAAATCCCGATTAATATGGGTATCAAATGAAAGGGCTTGAATAGTAGATCACAGCAGATCATGAAAAATCAAAATCCAAGATGGCCGCAATCACAAAATAGCAAATTACTTTATTAAACGGTTTTATTTAGCTTGAACTGTTTGTATGTCAGTAGCAATTTATAAAACACCTTCATCTCTGCTGTCATTTTAAAACTGCTTATCTTGAAAAATCCAATTTGGCCGCCGCTACAAAATAGCTGATTCCATATCATCTCAAAAAAAAAAAGATGATTGAGATATGTGTATTTTTCGCTCCAACAAGATTTTTGAAATCCACTGTCGGTGCGATGAAACCAGCTCAACGTATTAATCGTTGAATGCATTGGAAGCGCTCTTGAACAGTCTGACAAACAAAAGTTTTATTTTGAGGTTTTTGAGTTTCGTGCAGGGCCCAACTTGCGAAAAAATTATTAAATAACGATCAAACTAAGTTTGTAACTAACTTTTACATGATATAGCAATGTTTGTTTTCAATTGAAGACGAATTGATAACAATAACACAAGCCAAATTCATATGATATGGGTTTTACAAAAAACTGCAGTACAAACCATCCATACTATCTATATAAATAAAAATGCATGGCAAAATCTGTTGGTAAGCGGAAACCCGAAGAAGGGATGGTTCGATTTTAGCCTCCTGTATTTTGTTGTATTCGTCTCTTTCCGTAGATCAATATAGTGGAGAGAAAAAATTTTCGGAATGTTCGAAAATTACATCATAACAAGCGTTGTTAGTCCATTTGATGTATGCGCTATCGACATTGATCTTGGTTCGTAAGTGGAAATGGATTTTCAGGCGAAATAACGCATTTCCATCTTATATATCTATATAAATAAAAATGGAAGGCCAAATGTGTTGGTAAGCGCAAAACCCAAGGAAGGAATGGTTCAATTTGAGTCATCTATATTTCGTTGTATTCGTCTCTTCCCATAGATCAATAATTCAAATTTTTAAACCCTCTTAAAGCCAAAAAGAAGAAGAAGAAGAATAATTCAAATCGGAAAATTCAGAAGATTGAATTCTCATATGTTCTACGGTTAGCAAAGCGTTGTTAGTCCATTTGATGTTGGCGCTAACGAAATTGATTTTCGTTCGAAATGGAAAAGGATTTTCAGACGGAATAACGCATTCCTATATCTTCTATCTATATAAACAAAAATGGAAGGCCAAATGTGTTGGTGTGCCCTAAACCCGAGGAAGGAATGGTCCGATTTGAGCTATCTTTATTTGGTAATATTCTATGTATCAAACATGTATTCTATGCAAGGGAGAAACATGTTATTTCCAAATGCTTGAAGAATCTTGAACGAGAATTGTGTCTGAAAATAATTTTATATTATAAGGACAAAGTACTAGATTTATAGTAAAAGGAAATTGTAAAGGGTCAGAGGGTAATCAAGCAAATGAAACCAAATTAAGCATACGAAGGTTTTAGAATGCAATAAATGTTTCTATGGTGGTAAGACACTCCACCTCCCTCTCTAAGGGGAAGCTGCCATATAAATGAAAGACAAATTTATGCGTAACTCGAAAACTAATCAAGCAAATGGAGCCAAATTTGGCATGCGAAGATTTTAGGGGACACGAAACGTTTTTATGGTGAATAGACACTCCTCCCGTCTCTCTGAGGGGGGGGGTCTGCCATACAAATGAAGCATATTTTTCAAGAGCTAATCGAGCAAACGGAACCAAATTTGGCATGTGGAGATTTTAGGGGCAAGAAACATCTCTAATGTGGTTCAACACTCTTCCCACCTTTGTAAGGGGGGCTGCCATATAGATGAAACACAAATTTCTGCATAACTCGAGATCGATTCAAGCAAATGGAACCAAATTTGCCATATGGAGGTTTTAGGGAGCAATAAATGTTTTTATGGTGGTTTTGCACTCCTTTCCCCTCTCTAAAGAAGGGGGGAGGGTGCTGAACAACTCAAGAGCTAATCAAACAAATGGAATCAAACTTAGCACATAGAGGTTTTAGCGATCGATTAACGTTTCTATGGTAGTTCGACATATTGACAAGCGTTGTTAGCACATTTGATGTTTGCGGTAACGAAATTGATCTTCGTTCGAAAGTGGAAATGGGTTTTAATGTAATAAAATGCACTCCCATATCGTCTTCTAGCTATATAAATAAAAATGGATCGCCGAATGTGTTGATAAGATCAAAACTCGAGAAAGGAATTGTCCGATTTAGGGCTCTCTTCATTCTATCATATTTTTTGTATCAAACATTTATGCCATGTAATGGAGAAACGTGTTATTTGCAAGTGAATTAAAAATCTTGCACGATAATTGTGTCTGAAAATAATCTGATATTATAATGTTGAGTTTTGGTAGAAGTACTGAAATTTTATAGTAAAAATAATTTTAAAGGGTAGATAAGAAGATCAATCAACGAACAGTTCTGCGATTGGACCCATGAACGTGTGCTTAGTAAGAAAAGGTGGATGTGATAACGAAAAATAAATTTTGGGCGGGACGAAGTTTGCCGGGTTAGCTAGTAAATTAATAAAAAGTATAGTATTAACTGTATAATATTATGATTTAATTTTATTATTTTTCTACATATTCTATAGTTACATTTAGGTGCCTATTCTATCAAATTCTTTCTAAAAATCCTATCCAATTTGAACGAGGAAAGTGTCACCCATATCTGTTTGACGGAGCGACGAAAGTGTTAAGAAAATCAACATGATCAAATTGTAATACTGAAGTATATGTGGTCTCCAAAAGTTCATACTTATCAAAATTTTCCATTGAGCCATTTTTGCGAAAAATTTTGAAAGCAGAGGATTTATTGAAATAAGCATCCGAGCACTTTTTGTCCCACCAAGGAGCACCAGGGCGTCGGCGAAGTTTTGCACCAGGGAAACGTTTCGTTTGAGCTTGAATGGCAGTGTGGTAAATCAAACTAGCAATGAAATCATATTCTTCGAGAGGTGGAAGTTCAGGAGTCGAATTGATGCTCTCTGATATAATACTAGCAAATTTCTCCCAGTCAATATTATGGGTAAGATCGTATACAACTTCGACCAATTTCTGGGGACACATCTCATTGGCAATAGAAATAATGATTGGTAAGTGATCGCTACCGTGAGGATCTTGGATTACTTCCCACATACGAGATATGTGTATCAAACGAACGAATTTTACTTGGAGGAACACTATGTCTTTCTGCAATCCACTCAATATCGGTATCAAATGAAATTATTTGACTGATAGAATACTGTACGATGATTTTATTGTAGAGAAATATTTTGATGAAACAGATAATGTGCTAAAAACTAAAGAATAAAATAAGTAAAAAAAACTTTTTAAGTTAAACGGTTTAATTGTGATTAAACATAACAATGTACTAAAAGCTAGAAAATAATTAGGCAAGTAGCAGTTAGCAGTTATCACACCTCTCCTTCATTAGTCTAGGGCATTGATAGGACTAAAATAAAATCGTGGGGCACGTTGGATTTCCATTATCCACAATTAGCGACATCGTCATATGTCCCACAAGTTTTTTCTCCGTGCATAGCAACATCGTCTCATAAGAGACATGTGACGTATGTCAATTTTGAAAGAGAGTAATAGGGAACTTTATGTTCTGCTGGACAAGCCAAGGGTAAAAAACACCCTTGAGAAACAGGAACAATCCGGGACATCCAACCCGATCCCGCTCTTGCTGCGGCCCAGCTTTCGGTCATGCTCTGCCAGCATCCTCGTTCATACATTTAACTTCAGTATTGAATTGTTTTTTTTTCAAATGTATTCAAAGACTCGTGTCAATGAAGCGCCACACAGTCTGATAAGTGAATTGATCTTTTTACATGTGCTTTGCTCTTCGCTCACAAATACTATTACCCCATTTTTACACGTGGGTTTACCTATACTACTACAATGGCTAGCTTCCACCTTCACCTTAACAGTAATCTATTTGTGTTCACGGGGAATCCAGCTTTTGTGTCGGCTAACAGCCATTCAAGTATTCATCCTTCTGTGACATCGAGAACGGTTGCTTCTCCAGGACGTGGTTCAGAATACTTTCCCAAGACCTTCTCGCGCAGTGTTGAATACGGAATTCCGTGCGTTCGAAAGGGACATCCGGTTCTCGCCATTTTCACAGCGTCTGCTATTTTCGATCTATCCTATTGCATGTGTTTCTGACCGGCGTTTGTTTTACTCATCGCAATATAGCAAATGAAATCTGTTGGGTGAAATAAAAAAACAAGTAGGAATATGGGTGTTCTTGTTCCAGCTATGTTTATTTTGGTGATAACCGGTCGAATTTGCAATGAAAAGATGTGAAAAAACTAAATCAATGCAGCGTACCTGTATCGTTCAGTTTTTATTACTTTCCTGAGATTTTCAATCGTTCACACTTGGTAAATTGATAACAACTGTGGACAATGCTCATAGCCACTTGCTAAGGACAACAACAAAAATGGCGGATGACAGGTCGACGAACGATACTAGCTGAAATTTATATCGTTAAGCTTAACTAATAGTACTAACATAGCTAGTGTGAAAAACAGTATTTTATGTCAAGTGGGTGGAATTATGCACTGGCTGATATAAGGGAGCTTCAAGGTACTTATTATCATTGTACGAGTAACAATATCTATTTCTTTCCTCTAACTTGCCATTTTGATAAAAACAAAATTAAACATCAATAAATAACGTAAACCAACACTGCCCAAGCAATGTTTAAGTGTTGACACCAATCACTGATGAAAAAAAGTACGCTAATTCGTAAAGAAACTTACTTACAATACTAATTTGTTCGGAGAAATTTAAGGGTACACTCAATTTTGCGATGCCTAGAATAGAGATTGTTTTCAAGTCTTAGGAATAAATAATTAGCAGAAAACTTTTCTCGGAATTTACACCTGATATTTACATTCATTGAAAACTTATTTGGGTAGATTTAAGATGAACCAGGTCGACGTACGGTTGCTTCGAAACGTATCTGTATGGGAAACGATGACAGTAGAGAAGAGGTTAGCACCGATGACATATGTTGTGGAAGAACGATTTAAAAAAGTCCCGTAGAAGTCGCAGGAGATAAATCAGGAGAAATCGTATAAACATCGCTGGATCAGATTCATGCTTTATAGTTAATTTGTAGAAATGACACATAAGTACTTCACGAAGGTTCGTCTCACAGAACGAGCAAACAACCCATCAACAGTTTCATATTTCCGCGCAGAGCTCTGAAAGGATTAGAATCATGTTTCCAGACCGACAGACCGTTGACCTTGTTAACCAGAATAGATATGCGAAAACTTTCTGTTCTAGAAAACAGACATTTTTCACATATATATTCTGGTTGATCTTGTTGTCTGCCGGCTAGGAAAATGCTCTCGAAGCTCTGTGTGTAAACATGTCTGTTTTCTTCAACATGAAGTTTTCACATGTCTATTCTGGTTGGTTCAATTCAATTCTTTGTTTTTAAGAGGCTTTAAAATTTGCAGTTCATTCGCCTCTAATGTTCTGGTTGAGCTTGTATATGCTTGTATATGAGCTTCTTGGTTGAATATATGAAATTCATGTAAACTCCTATTGTTCTAAACATGCTTATCTTTATTTACACGTCATTCAGTATTCTTCTTGTTTATATAAGCCACCAGAGCTGCACCCCAAATTCAGGATGCCATTCGTGGGTGCCTAATCTCACCATAAGTGTAATCTTAGCAGGACTCTGAAGCGATTTCCTTGACTTATCGTGTACAAACACAAATAATATACAATCTAACTCATCCAGTTAAAACTTGGTAGAGGCAAGAGATGCGAACGTTCTATTTTTTCCTCATAGCTTCACTGACAAACTATCTCTTTTTTTTCAACTTTCAGTCTCCGCAGCTTTCATTCCGTTCCACGCTTGAGTATGCGATTTCATTAGGAGGAGATACCGACACGATTGCAAGCATGGCAAGTTCCATCTGCGGGGCATATTTCGGTGATGCAATTATTTCGAAAAATCTTATCAAACATTGTGAGGATGCAGACAATATGATAATCCTAGCGGATAGATTGTTTGATTTGTAGATAAAACTATATATGAATAGATTGCAGTTTGTTTAGAACGTTTTGGGTTTCAATTCGGGATGACATAATTCTACTCAAGAAGGGTAGGTGATAGAAAAATTATTCGGAATTTGCAGTTTGATTGATTGATTTGAATTTTGTTTTGTTGTATTTATGTCAATTCAATGTCACTTATTTTCATATTCGAAAAATCTATCCAGTAGCGTAACTAGTCGATCATAATTCTCCGCCTCTAAAATTCATTATTCATTTTCATTGTAAAGGGTTTTCCTTTTGCTTTTGGGTTGGATGTGAATGATTGATGTAAAAATAGTGTTTATTAAAAGTTGTTTCTGTATCAGTGATGAATGTAATTTTTTCAACAAACTTCATTTCGTGAAAAGGTTTTGGTACATATTCTGCTCAATAGTTGTTCCAACGATTTTGCATAATAAAAAATAAAACATTTTATAAAAACTCCTAATATTAACTTGGATTTTGTTACAATGTGTATATAGGGTCATCTTTTGCATTCTTTTGTTCATTCTTCCATACGTCTTTATGCTTTTTATCTCTAGAAATTTAAGTTGTTTTTTTTACATTTCTAAATCGATAAATTTTCGTACAAATCTCAGATTGACACTTATGTAAACATCAATAATAAACTATTATTTTGTGATTTACTCCTTTTTTTCGTTTTGCTATTGTAAGAATGAATGGTTGCTGCTATGTAGTCACCGGATGAATTGAAGCGATTTTTTTGTAAATATTCTGTTCTGAACTGGAATAATACTATTACACTGCTTTGTAGGTGATTTGAATAACAACAATTCTTGTAGTGGTAACATATTCGTTTTGTCGGACAAAACAAAAATATCGTGTCATTTCAACGATTGTTTGGTTTTGTAAAGAATGCTTGATAGATTGTATAACAGATATGATCGTATTCAATTATTTCATCTTTTGATCCGGGTGAATCTAACTTTAAAATCCTGATTCCAGATGAGATTGTGTAGCGAATGTACTAATTTATATTGTATATGAAAGATTTCTTATTCTTTTACAACTGTACAGTAAATAAATATGAACGAAAGGTTAATCCGATCTTACCATGTTTATAATTATTTATAATTAGTTATCACATAGTTTTCTGTTGTAGTTCATTAGTGTTTTACCAAACGTGAATATTAAACAGGGTTTGTATCTATCACCATGGGATTCTTTAACTCGCACATTTTACCACTGAATGTTCCGTACCGTACGGTACGAAATTTCGTAAACGAGTATCGAATTATGTAACAATACTTGTGCTTAAGAATTTGGATGTGGATTTGTTTAGTTGAATTATTAAGCATAAATATGTTTATAGTGCAAATGTGTTCTTAAAAACAAAACAAGGCTATTTTACATGCGCACACTTTAAACTCATTATCCCACCAAAAATTTTAATAAATTCAGAGAACGAATATTTTAAAACTGATGCCACTGTAGAAGAATATACAAACTTATTTTGATAAATCAGGGGATATTTTATTGTCTGTATGAAAAATGATTCAATATTTGAAGGTTGTTCCCCAACCAAATCATACTTGAATCTGTTTTCGCAAAATGATCGAATAATATCAAAAGTATATTTACTTGAAAATGAAAATGGATATCAGTTTCAAGATAGTCTCTCAAATGCCGCTTAAATTATCAAACTAAATACTGAACTAAGCCTTTTTCCATAGATCTAGTTTGTTGTCTTAAACCGTAGCCTGTGGGAATTACGATTTCCACGATTTGAGCTTTTTGATCGACATTCGCTTAAAGCGTGACATGGTTGATAATATGTCACTTTCTTTAGCTTCTTCGTCGCTGAGTGTTTCGCCTTCAGAGTGAACCTCTCGACGATTTCCGGATTTCGATGTCGCGTTACTGCTGCTACTAGTGCTTGAAAACGATGTATCCTTTTCTGAATTGAATTTGTGCCTCCCATCGTAGCTGTTGCTTGATGCACTAGTACCAGATACTGATTGAAAATGTTTTGATTTGGCACCATGTGACGATGAATCAGATGAACGACATTTTATCCTTGATGTTGTTGGATCGCTAAGTGCAACCTGAATTGGCGATTTCGAAGCCATTGAATGGACAGAAGTTGACGAAGATGATGACCCACGGCTGATGCTGAAACCGCGACTTATTTTTTCGATTGGAAGTATTGTTCTACGGATCGTTGATGGTGTGAGTTGATTACGTTCATGTATAACGAATCTACCAATCGATTTCCAGTTCGCTTGTGTCGTATAGACGTTTTCATCATCCATAAGGATTCGCTGCATTGTATCATTGCTTTTGTTACTGTAATTTAGTTCTTCGACTAACACGAAATTGTTAGGATTATCAATACGGCGAGCTTTTAATAATGCTTGTGCCAGTACGTCTTGTGCAGTTGATTTCATAGGTACACGAAGTATGGCGTATGGTATGTCATGCGATACATTGAATACACATACGAGAAAATTATCAACATTCTCAAGAGCAAGAAGATCATCGGCAGATGTTGCTGCTTCTTGTCCAGCAGTGGTTTCACTACCACCTGTGGTAGTGGCTATTGAAGCTCGTCTCGCGTCTGCTGTTCTACGAATGGAAGTAACCCATGCGCGGCTACTCGGATCATTCCCAATCCTTTTCAAAATGAATCGACCATCACCTTTCCAGCTAGCTTGAGCTTGTAGTGGTTTTTCAGTCATGTCCAAAACACGCTGTGTTGGTGGATGTCTCTTATCCTTTTTCTCCCAACCTGTGTAGACCTCCTCAATCAAAATATAATTAGATATATCCATTCTTGTTTTATGCATTTTTTGTAACACCATCATGAGTACATCTTTCGTTGTGCATTCTTGGGTAATTTTGAGAATCGTGAATGGATTGTTCGGAACTGCGTCATATATGGTGCAGAAGAATGTCTTCCGTTTTAAAAGAGGAACTTTATTTTCTAAAAGTGGTTCAACGTCATCAAATAAATCCTTTTTGTTGGCTAATCGTGTTTGTTGAAGATATTGTTCATCTATCTCACCATACGATCTATCCAAGCCTTCTTCTTCAACTTTCGTGTAAACGAACAACGAGGCCATGTTCAAAGGCTGGTTTGTTGGAGAACGCAGGCGCACGTGCCGATATCCAGGTCGGAAACATTTCAGCGATATTACTCTTTGAGCAACAACAACTGATTCCGATTCATAAATAGTGAATTTTAGGAATGCTAAATCATGAAACATGATTTTGAAGAAGAATGTTTCGTTCCACACCGGATTGAATAAGTTATTCTTAATTGGCTTCGTTCTTCGTCTGCCGCAATCAATTGGAATTCCTAATAGCTCGATCTCTACGTGAATTGTTGAACCCTGTGTCACTTGATTTAAATACTGCCCAGAAACTATATTTATCACTAGTTGCGTCACATGCAATCCGTCAAATTCTTTCTCCAAAGGGTTGAATCTTCTATACATTAAATGGGATCTATTCCAAAGAACATCCGGCTTACGTACGTATCCACAGCTGTTGTTTTCTTCGAACATCGCTTTGTTGATGTGCATAGGCATATCTTCCGTTTGGTAATTCAAAGCAACCATTTGAAATCCAAATGACCAGAAGAACACGGGATTGAAATTCGATGAGTCTATTCTTAGACCAGCTGGATAAGTTCGCATAAGCTGTGTTTCAGTATGGGCAATAAGCCCAAGAGGATCTTTTCGACAAAGTTTCTTTGCACTAGCTTCGTTCAACGACGAACATTGAAAGCACGGATGGTTTGCATTGGGCATGGTTCGGGTACGTATAGATTGTGGCAAATGACTTTCGCTTCCACTGATACTGGAAGTATCGAAGCTCAAAGAGAGATTATCTGATAAGTGGCTAGAAGACGGTAGGCTCAACGTGTCACCTGAACTGTTTTTCAGAATACTTCCAACAGTTACAACACTACCGCTAGGTTTGAGCTGTTGTCTGGGGTTGGCACGCATTGAATTGTGGGGACTATACGGATTGAGGCCGCGATATTTAATTGCTTGGACGTAAATAACTAGATCCGATAATTCACGGGCTATCTGATTGCTACGCTTTCGGGATCGATCATCCTGTTGGTGAAAAAGTTGTTGTTGCTGTAATTGTATGTGATGCTGTTCGAGTCGTTGCCTAGTCGGTGTCGAGATATTCGCATGAGACAAACTATGTCTAGATTTATCCTCTATTGATCCCCAGGTTCCATGATATGTTTTTTCTAAAAATATTGTTATTTTGTTAAGTTATGTGTAATTCATTGTTCTGGAGACACAACATTACCATCAATATTGTCAAAATCATCATCATCTTCATATTCGTCATCACTAAATTCTTCATTCAGGGAGCTACCACTAGTGTTTGATATAATTGAGCTTGCCCTACTGGATAGATTCGATTGTTTATATGTGTTCTGGCGACTGTAAACACATTCCAATTGAATGATTGTGAATTGTGGCTGTAAATTCATTTCAACTTACGTCAAACCGGTTGATAGCGTCGCAGGAACTTCTACAATCAACTTTTTGTTCTTGATTAGTATCTTGTGTTTTAACGATAACGGTGAAGGCAAGAAAGGTTCGTCCGTATAATCCTGATCAAAAAGAAAATTAGCCACTAATTTTTCGCCAAAAATGCACTATAAAAGAGAAACGAATGTTATATTTGTTAGAGAGATCCTTGGTACAAATTACTTGAAATATGGTTGCCATTCTCTGCTGCTGAGCTACTGAACAATGATTTTCTATTGATAGTATTACAGGATAAACAGATTGCACAAAGGCAGATTTGTTGATTGCTTCTACAACCGCACGAAATGGGATCTTAGTGGTGAATGTATGACCGTGGTATATAACTGGGGTACCATCGTCCCCATCCCAGCAATCCAGTTCAACACATCGGGCACCTGTAAAAAGATCAATACAATTCAGAATTAATTAATAATACTCATTCAAGCCAGCTTATTTACAGTTTGAATTCATTTATCTTAGTAACTGTTCTACAGGAGCTCAAGTATTTTAAGTTCAAATCTACCAAATCGTGTGTACATTTAGCATAGAACTTAGATAATTTAGAAATGGGATACCCATTTTTACAGTCTCCAATTATCAGAACTGGAACAATTTGATGATGTTCCTTGTAAACTGATCTTCATTGTCTCATGATTTGAAAACAACGTGGTGCAGAGTTTATGACACGCAAGAAGAAAGATGAATGTCATGGTTCACTCACTTGCAAAATCCATCAGCGTCCGTATGCGAGCTGGCGAAATTACTGTAAAGCACTGTATCTACACGTATATACTTATGTCAGCCTGCAAAGTGCAAACCAAACGTCGAAGTGGAACCGTTTATCATGAACAAAGATTGGCGTGCGCTTATGTGTCGAATCAACGGAAAAGTTTGGCAATTTCTCAGAGATATCGATGAATAATTCGTGCATTTTTCTCTGAAAAAACATGTTTATATGCATATTCCAATCAATAAATGTATTCCGATTCATTGATTCGTGAACAAAATAGACACATTTGAGTCCATCCCATTTTTGAATGAACTAGGCTTTATATTTATATAGGAATATCTAATATAACGTGACGATTGCGATGCTTAGAGGCAAATGAACTGAGAGGATTAAAGCCTCTTAATGCCTAAAAGAAGAAGAAGAATATTGCGATAATTTTATTATTTGTAGCAGCGCGTTTCTAATATTCATAAATTCTTCAATGTTTAAAGCCTCTTTTTTAACATGCTCAGAAGTATGAGATTATCATCCATCAATTGATTTATACGAAAAATAAATCAAGTGTAACTATATATTAAATAAATTATCGAAAATAACACAAAAAACTAACCTGTTAATAGCACCTGGCTATATAATTCGACTGAGCTTTCACCCTTGAGCTGATGGCCAGTGAGGTACGTATTATGTGATGAAGCAATATAGTATTGCGAAAGGGGCAGGTTCATGTATGAACTTTCCGGCATAAGTTCGCTGAGGAATGCATAATTATTCTTATCCATCATAAAACGAGCGAACCCTTCGTAACTAATGCAATTTTCTATGCGATGTGCAGCTTCCGGTTCGTGACGCTGTGGTCAGAGAAGACGAGAAACAAATACGAGTGTGATAAAAGTGAACGAGTTCAGAAAACAAAACACAATCACAGTTAAAGGAAATGAAATTTACTTGTATAATGGATTTCACATCCTCGTCGCTTAGCAGCTCCATCTGACGCGTTTCGAGAAATTTTTTCAGTGTAGCCATCGTGATCACTTTGTTGTTGCATGACAGGAAATCATTATTGGCGGCGATGCTAGAGGCAGCAATGGCATCAAAATGCTTTTTCTTCGCATGTTTTGCGTCTGACAAGTGCAAGTCCAATGAACAGTTGCGTGTTAAGAGTCCTGTTAGTTATATTTATGGAAAAAAAAGTTTCATCAGAGAAATTTATGTCATTATTTAAACAAAGGGTTTATACTATGTTGGGACCTCGAATGTTAATCTTTTAAATATTAATACTTCGATAGATTTTCATAACAAAAATTTTATTATTGCATCGTGTAGCATGTACCAACTCACCAATTTTCCGTTTTACAGCCACTTGTGAAAGCTCAGGAGCACTTCTACTTTTTTCACCGTTGAGTGTTGTCTGACAGACCGATACAACTGCTAACTGATTGAAAATGTCTCGAAGATCATGCCTAGTTAACACACTGTGAAGCAAGAGTGAATGTTGTTTTAATCGTTGCTTTGTTATTATTTTACTTATATTACCTAAATGATCTATACAGAGAAAGAAAACTTAGAAAATCTAATTGAGTATCATGCGTAACTGTTCCTATTCGCAAGTTTTTCATATTCTGCCAGAGTTGATCATGTGAACCGTTGCGTTCTTTCCTACGCTCTGTGAATCGATTTTTTTCCGTTTCACTGAAATTATGATCTATCATAGGACTACTATAGCTGTTAACATTATTTTGGTTGAGTAAGTTAGCGACAGATCGTTTTTTACGAATCTTAACATTGGAATCTTTCTTATGCGGTGCCGAATTTACTGCAGTTAGTGTCATTTCTGGTGCCGAGTCGTTGATATGTGTCCCAGACAAAGACTTGATGGAAGACATGTAAAGTTGACCACCGAAAGCTTTGATAGCATCGGCTACAGTAGGTTCACTACAAGCACCCTCCTCAAAATAGAGTTGAATGTATAGTTCTTTTAGCCACAGCATAGATCGATCGATTAAGCTTTGTTGGCGGCGGAATCCCCGTAGCATCCAATTAAGACCAACATACCAGGCTCGACATAGCATCGGTGGACATAATATACACAAAATTCGATTTTCACTAGCAATGCTTCCATATAATAGTGACACACAACACTCCACGTGTGTCAATCCATATCGTTTTCCAGCCAATAGAATGTCTGGGTCATATTCATGATTGCGGGAACCCATCGTTATGTCTTTAACCGTTCCAAGGTCTAGCATACCTTCCTCAAGATTCTGACACTGAATATCTGTTTCGCCAGCAGTCGACGAATATCGTGATGCAAACCTCCATGCAACATTTTCCTCTGGGTTTTGATTTATGATGAAATCTGTCAATAGAATAGACGAACTTACAATGCAGATCTTATAATTCAAGAATTATATACTAGTGTTAAGGCGCGTCCACATTATGCCGAATGATACCGATCGGCCTGTACCAGGCGGCATATTCGGTTCGTTATGTAATGTGGACGTCACATCGAGTACACGAAGCCGAAGCCCCATCGGATGTACGAAGCCGCCACGAATACACGAAGCACAATGTCGTCAACGCTAATTTACTTCGTTTTGTTTTGTTCGACTTTTTCGAACCGGACCCACTTGTTTCGGGTTGGGTTCGATTTGTTTCGAGTCGGTTTTCGGCACGTCGGCAAGCCCGGGCGGTACGTCCACATTTAGTCGGCTATACCGGGCGGCCAAAGCCGCTCGGCATAATGTGGACGCGTCTTTAGAGGCGAATGAACTTCAAAGTTTAAAGCCTCTCAAAACGAAGAATCTAATCGAATAACAGTTTGGCTGAAAAGTTCATAAGGTTGACGTCTAGATGGCGCCTCTTGCAAAAATCTACTTGACTATCACAAAGCACCATCTTTTAATGGATATGTGTCAAAAATTGACAGCAATCGGTCGATTGGTTCGTGAGTTATAGCATTGAGAGTGAAGCAACTTTTGATATTGTGAATAAAATTGAAAATCGAAGGGTTGTGTCCGAGACACGACCGCTTAGGACGTAAAACTACGCAATCTTTTTTTTTAATTTGTTGGTCGGATATTATTTGCGAATACGTCGAAATTCCATAAATAACTCTTTAGTTAAAAAATTCCAGGAACCCTGAAAAGTTTTAATGGCTTGCGTGGTTTTCTAGAATCATTTTGAAAATCAACGATTCTTTCTTGCTTTTGCGAGAACAAACATTAGTTGGTCATAGATCGCAATTTGTTTCTTTATATCAATGCACGCATTGCACTGAGTATTTAACGAGAGACATCTTCCGTGCATCAGTTAGCTCGCGCAGTCCGAAGCCGCCGGATGCAAAGTTGTTCGTGTCCGTTATTGTGTTGGAATAATACCGTTATCGGTTTCGGTGAAGTGATTGTTTCGCCATAACGGGGTACCCTATATTGCGAGAGTGAAGGGATAAGCAATCACAACCAGCGGGAGGGAGAAGTCCTCCACTGCGGGCGCTGTGAGCATGTGCCGTATCATCGCTGTGTGTGCCGTTCTATCGTCATCGTTACTATCATCGTATTGTGGTACGATATACCATTGCACAACAGTGCCGGGCGATTATCACGGGGTTCGATTGGAGTACTGTTATAAATCATCCGCACTGTGCGCTTCAAGTATATTAGTATATTAGGTTAATGATTAAAAAATATAAAAAAATGTATACTTGTATATCTGCCATAATGGCAGAGGGCGATCCTCTTAAAATGGACATTGAAACCTTGTTCATGTTTTCTCCTCACTAACTACAACGGGGCTGGTAAGTCACTTAAACGCGTTCCCCCCAGAAGATGTCTTTTCAGAGAAAGAGTTAATCAACCTCAACAAGCCTCCCTCAAGAAAATTGGCAAATTTTTCCTCTTCACCTCCTCAATCTCAAACTCCCTTTCTCGTTTGATCTATGACAGCGCAGTTCGCGCTCAAACGAATCCCAGGTTCCACCATTTGCTGAATGCTTCCCAATTCATGGTGGGATAGCTAATGTTCCAAGCTTTATGTTATGCTTTTCGGAAACGTGGAACCCCTGAAAATTTTCAAACGTATTCAGCCATTAAGAATCAGTTAAAAAATTTGATCAAAGGGGAAAAAGGTGCTTATTGACGAGATTTCGTGGGAGTTTTGTCACGAGAAAAGTCAATGAAATAATTATGGAAAGTGGCTCGAAACATGAGAAAACGCTCTTCAACCAATGAAAGCGAAGAATATTCACATCGATGGATTTTCAATTTTGCACGGAAGGTTTATCCTGATTCCACTCCTGTGCAAAAAATTGTTCGAGGTATACCACGGGATAGGTGCGATCTTGATTCCGAGTTTTCGATAGTAGAATTCTCTCTTACTCTTCTTCCATGTAACTATTCTGCCCCGGAATCGGATAGAATTAAGTTCAACTTGCTGAAAACCTACCTGATGTGGCGAAACATCGCTTGTTGAATTTATTCAATCGGTTTCTGGAGCATAATATTGTTCCAGATGATTGGAGACAAGTACGAGTTATAGCTATTCAAAAACCCGGAAAGCCAGCGTCCGACTTCAATTCGTACCGCTTAATAGCAATGCTGTCTTGTATACGGAAATTGTTAGAGAAAATGATCTTGTTTCGCCTTGATTTATGGGTTGAAACGAATGGCCTACTCTCAGATACACAATATGGGTTCCGCAGGGGCAAGAGGACGAATGATTGTCTTGAGTTGCTTTCTTCACAAATTCAAATGGCTGACGCCGAAAAAAAAACAAATGGCTTCAGTATTATTGGACATAAAGGGGACCTTTGGTTCAGTTTCAATAGAGGTTTTGTCAGACAAATCACACTCTCGGGGTCTGCCGTCTCTCTTGAATAATATGTTATATAACTTGCTTTGCGAGAAACATTTGAGTTTTTCTCACGGGGATTCGACAGTAAGTCGGGTCTCCTACATAGTGTCGTAACCACTCCCGGTCGACTAAAATCAACCGCTCGCCACAACAATAATCCAGAGAATAACCATCATATTACATTGCATTCATAACTCATTGTAAAGCGATTGTAAAGTCCCTGTGAAACTCTCCAATTTTCACAGTCTCTCATATATGCTATACAGAAGAGAGGAAAGTATGTTCTGTCCATACTCCCTATTCGCATTTTCCTTAACGTTCTAGTTTTGGCAGCATCGTATGCTCTTATATTTCTATTCGCTATAACGGAGAGCATAAGATTGCTTTAACCCTCCTGTACTCGCGTGCAAAATCGTAACACGTATACTCGCGCACGGTGTCACAGACCGAAAATTGAACTTCTCTGTAATGTTGCCATTGTGCATTTTTCAGGCTTTATTGGCATTTAATTGAAGAACAGGGTATGATTGAATGAAAAAACTCCAAAACATATGTTTTCTTCGTCTTTATTATGTTTTAATAGTCATCTAATTCAGCCTCATCAAAATAGAGTAATTTTTTATACTCCAACACAAATAACGAAATTCGAATTTTTCACTGTTATTAATTAAAAGTAAGCAACTGAATATGATTCATGGAAGTATAAAGAGCTATAAAATAACATAAAAACGTATTAATCGATTGTGGTTTCATTGGAGTAAGAATCAGAACATATCATAACTACATGCTCCAAACAAACATAATTTTTACATTTCATGCAGTTGTTGCGTGTTTTTCTGGTCTTTTATTGAAGAGAAGAATGTATAACGACCATCTAGGTAATTACCAGATGAAAAAGGTTCTGGAATATAAAATTTGCATATTTTTAATATTATTTGTCTCTGTTTTCTTGATAAACTAAGAATTAATGCCTTTTTTTAGATCTATGCCTCATCTAAAAAAAAGATGATATAAAAGGATTTCTAGGAACTTCCTTTTCATTTTCTTGTTTTCTTGGCGATATTGTCTATTATAAAAAATATCCCCGAAACTGTAACTGTTAAAAATTACAATAAGCTACCGATTAGTTTATAGTTTACTGTTTACAATTCTTCCACAAGTGAAATTCTTTCACAAGTGTGTATATGTATGACCATTATATTTAGCGAATAACTATACGAAAGTTAAACATTTATATTTTTCTTTTGAACGTGAATCTAGCGACGAACATATCGACGAATAGTTAATATATGTATCCGTTCAATCCAGTTACAAAAGGGACTGAAATCAAATAAGAATAGTCCGGTAATGATCTTATGCATTATATTTAATAAATATTCCACGCCACTAACCTTAATTTAAACATTTCATTCAACAATATTCTAGAATATGAAAAATGGCACTTGTCCAAAAAAATTACTCCTATACTCGCGTCGGTGTGTCAGAGAAAGTGTTAAAAAGGTGACACACGTCCCATTTGTACCAACACATGCGATACGCTAAACGATGACGAACGACGAAAAACGAAGCTAGAGAGAATCGCAAAGTCGAAGTGTTGATATTTTCTGAGAAATGAACGAATTATTGATTTCTCGGTCTGACAGACCAATGCGCGAGTGTTAACATCTCAGAGCATATCAATAAATCAACCAAAGCTTCAGAACAGATGAAGCACTCGTTATTATTCATTATTAATCAGTGCCACGAAGAACGAATTTTATATATCTATGTACTGTTTTCATAATATCAATCCTATCTCCCACACATAGGATTCCCCCAGGGCTCATGTTTAAGCGCCTTTTTGCACAACTTCTATGTAAGCGACATCGACAATTGCCTTACATAAAATTGAAGCCTAAGGCGGCTCGCACACCGGAGCAATAAGCAACTAGCAACTGTTAACATGGAATAAGCAATATTATCGCCAATGGATTTTTCCATTTAATTTTTGTTGATCTCGCACACCGACGCAATACGATATCGCTGTCGCCTTTACAGAACAACACATGTCGCTAGCAACACGGCGTGTCGGTTGAAGAGCAACTTATCGCTAGCAACACGGCGTGTCGGTTGAAGAGCAACTTATCACCCATATTTTGTCAAGTTTCGTACATTAAGCTGATTGTTTGCATAATGTCAGGGGTTTTTATTGCAAAAAATGTTGCCGGTTGTATATTGCGTATTGCAGTTTGCTAGTTGCTTATTGCTGCGGTGTGCGAGCCACCTAAGACAACTTGCAGATGATGGAGTGTTGTCTGTCGTAGGATCAAACGAATCCGATCTGCAAGGGCCCTTGCAAGATACTTTGAACAATTTTTCAACCTGGGCCATTGGTCTAGGAATTGAGTTCTCCACGGAGAAAACAGAGATGGTCATCTTTTCTAGGAAGTATAGACCAGCGAAACCAAAGCTTCAACTTTTGGGTAAACCGATCACTCATGCTATGTCATTCAAGTATCTTGGGATCTGGTTCGACTCCAAATGTACTTGGGGGGCCCATATTAGGTATCTGAGTATAAAATGTCAACAAAGAATAAATTTTCTCCGTACAATTACCGGCACCTGGTGGGGAGCCCATCCCGAAGATCTTATAATGTTGTATCGAACAACTATTCTCTCAGTGAGGGAGTATGGCAGTTTCTGTTTTCAATCAGCTGCTAAAACACACCTCATTGAACTCGAGCGAATTCAGTATCTTTGTCTCCGTATTGCATTGGGACGTATGCACTCAACGCGTTGGAGCGTCTCACATTATCATGCCGGGTGTTCGGGTTTTCCTTCGATTTGCACTGTGGCCACGCGTATTCTAGAGCTTGCCCCTCGGAATACATTCAAGGCGTGTTATTTGGCTTAAGAAATCTCAACTAAGTATTAATAAATGACGCTAATTAATGCATACGTTGAGACGGCAAAAGTTCCACAGGGAACGTTAACACCATTCAAGATAAGAGAATGAAAGACGTAGTCCTACGTCAAAATCCGAATTTCGTGTATTGATGAAGCATTGCTTTTTGATGGAAAAAAATACAGTGCAAACCAAAGCATGACTTGACAAACGTTATCCGGAATCAATGCTTTATCAATACACGAAATTCGGATTTTTCCATTTTTTCACAATAACAAAATTTGCTCCACTTTCAATGCTGTAACTCATGAACCAATCGACCGATTGCTGTCAAATCTTGACACGTATCCATTGAAAGATGGTGCTTTGTGATAGTTGAGTAAATTTTTGCAAAAGGCGCCATCTTGACATCAACTTTATGAACTTTTCAGCCGAACTGTACTAGACGAATATACTAGCTTTAAAAAAGTGAATATGAACTACATAGATGGAATTCAATATGCAGTTACCATTATAATACAGTGGAACCCTGATTATCCGCGAGTGGGTGATCCGCCGTGCGGGTTACCCGCGAAAGCGAGTTCCATAGTAATTCTATTGGCGATCTAACGCAAAACGTAAACGATCGGTGAGACATCTGGATTTTGTTTTTGAACTAAGAAAATAATGCTAATGTAACCTAAAACTCAAAAACAAAACACATATATTTTACTTCCGGGCTTTCCAAGGTAGTTCTCACATGCAGGAATCGTGCATTTTTCTACTTGTGTTTGATTGTGCTCTCGAATTTCCTTCTTTAATTCAACCATTCTCAACATTTTTATAGTTTTCACTACTGAAAGAGGTAAATAAATAACATGTTATATATAAAATTGCGCAGAATTAAATTTCTTATAAACTCATCGCAATCAAATAATCTTTTATGATTATAACATTGTAATTTATGGAAGAACTACAAACCTTCCATAAGCTCACATGGCAAAATTTAAAACCATCATCACTTTCACCGCAGCGCCGCCTAGGTGTAGATTTGTACGTTAGATCGCCAATAGAGTTTTCCGAAATTTGTCAGTGAGAGGTTAGTACTTGCTCTTTTGTTTTGGTCATGGCTTTCACATTATCTGATCACTGGTTCACACGACCTTACCGATGGATAGTTTAATGATGTCTGTATTGATAAAACATAGTATTCATGCTGAAATATTTTTATTTCGTATTTGCACCTCATTTTCAGTCGTTTATCGCGTTATCCGCGATTTCTGTTATTCGTGGTGACCTTGCCAGACTATTTCGCGGATAATCGGGGTTCTACTGTCTTTATTATGCATCAATAGTATACGCAATAAATATTCATTGTACGTACCCTGTTGAGATTTTATTCTACGCCAGGCTGCTCTCTGCCACGATATATGTGAACATGATCGTTCCAATCGCAAATATATGTAGGTCGATCTCTCCGAAGGTACGTCAGGTTCCCAAAGTACGGCGGTTGTGCCATGATGCAGAATCTATTGAACATATTACTCATGTTATTAGTTTCGATTTATTGTTAATATGAACTTATATTTGGTGTAATCAAAATAATCCATGATTTTGTATGTTGTTTGCATTACAGGTCGGACTCGATTATATACAGTCGACCATTTTTTTTCAACAACCATTTTCAAATCCTATACATAATCGAATCTCAAGAAAACAATTTTTTCATTAATGTATGAATGTCAAACATTAATATAAAAATAGCTTTTTTATGATTCGATTATGTATTGGATTCGAAAATTAACGTAGAAAGTGAAATTGCGATTATGAATTAGGCTGTCAAAAAAGTCCTGCGGTATTTCCGCGAGGTGTCGTTGCAAGCGCGTAGTTCTAGTTGTATTCATTGTATCGAGTCATACTATAGCTTGTTGGAAAGGTATTTTTGCGCGCTATAATATAGTCCTTTACAGTGTTTTGTTTGGTTAAGTCGTTCGTGAGTTATAGTGTCGCAAATATGGAGCAAAATAAAGAGAAAATCCGACATATTTTACAGTACTACTATGACAAAAGCAAAAATGCATCTCAAGCGCAACAAAATCGACCCGTTTCTGAAGCGAATGGTGACTGGCGATGAAAAGTGGGTCACTTACGACAACGTGAAGCGCAAACGGTCGTGGTCGAAGCCCGCTGAAGCGGCTCAGACAGTGGCCAAGCCCTCATTAACGGCCAGGAAGGTTCTGCTGTGTGTTTGGTGGGATTGTCAAGGAATAATCTATTATGAGCTGCTTCCCTATGGCCAAACGCTCAATTCGGACCTGTACTGCCAACAACTGGACCGCTTGAAGGTAGCACTCATGAAGAAGAGGCCATCTTTGATAAACAGAGGCCGCATTGTCTTCCATCAGGACAACGCCAGGCCACACACTTCTTTGGTGACGCGCCAGAAGCTCCGGGAGCTCGGATGGGAGTTTCTTTTGCATCCGCCGTATAGTCCGGACCTTGCACCAAGTGACTACCACCTGTTTTTGTCCATGGCGAACGAGCTAGGTAGTCAGAAGTTAGCCACAAAAGAGGCCTGTGAAAATTGGCTATCCGAGTTTTTTGCCAATAAGGCAGCGAGCTTCTATAACAGGGGTATTATGAAGTTGGCATCTCGTTGGGAACAAGTCATCGAACAAAACGGCGCATATTTGACTTAAAACAGATGATTGTAACTAATTTTATGAACAAATGAAAATTCAAAAAAAAATACCGCAGGACTTTTTTGACAGCCTAACATAATCGAGTCCGACCTGTATTGCAGAAAACTCGAACTCTCGGAACAGATTTATTACATTCCGTATAAGTGAATTGATCACGTTCCGTCTTCTACTATGGTTTAGAATAGACTATAAGATACTCCGTATATGTTTGTACAAAGAACAGCTAACCGCCAAACGGATACCAGACACAATTCACTTTATTTTTTTTATTTTCGTTCAAAGCAGCCCAATTGGGTTTGAATTGCAATTAGCGGAATCCAAAATAAGCGTTTTTTTGGTCAGATTTTGAGAAACATATATTTCGAACAATCAACACACAAACCTGCAAAATGTGGTGGTCAATAGCATTTGATTTTCTCGCTGAAAGTGGAACGATGCTGACCCCATGATCGAAAAACAGAGGTTGAACTGTGTTGTAGTTGCCTATTTCCACTTCATAGTCTTCCTCTAGTTCTTGAAGATTCGACGGCTGATACAATGGAATTTTGGTCTGACGAGGACTATTTGCGGCTGCTCTCAGGTATTCCAATAAAGTATGGGGTAACTCTCGACATAACTTGCTACGATGATCTTCAAACGCAGCAATTTTATGCAAAGCTGGCAATGCGCGTGAATATATTTCTCCTGCTAAGGAATCAACATCCGGCTCGTCCAGCGATTCCGATACCGTTGATTCAAACGATGATATTACTGTTGTTTGAGTGTTTAGTCTTTCAGGGTATGTCATAGGTAATGCCACCTTAGACAGCTTTTGTAAAAGCTCTTCATCATCACGCAAATTAATTGGCTTTGCATCACCCAGATAATATTTTTCTTTCTGAGTCTGCGTTGAATCCTGCTGATGCGTTTGTTGAGCTGTACGTACCAAGCATTTGATTTCATCAATATGATTTTTATAATAAGGAATAACACGACATGTCGGGATTGCCTGCAGTGGTTTAAAAATAACAAAAAGAGCTTTATATTATATATTTTATATCATTTTCAAGAGAAATTTTACATGAATCACACTAAAGCCATAAACCGTAAATATCTACTTGAAAACTACAAACTATTGAATGTTCGAACATTCAAAGATATCAAGGATGATTTCATTTGATACTCCACTTACCAATGCTCTCGTGGTTGCATTATCGTATTCGACCGAATCAAAAACTGTTGTGAGGAATTCGTATACGGAATTTCTCCCTCGATCAGTGGTAGATATCCAGAAAGATTCCTTTTTTATTGATCTATGTACACATGAAAGAGAAAGAATACGAAAAATGAATTATAGAAGTAAATCATATGACATCTACTCCCACGTATCATCATTTTTATCTGAAAAACATCATTTGGGATGCGAACATGACTGAAGCAAGTAGTTTCCGCCGGCCTACAACTTTCTGATACTGCTGGAGGCCGAAAGAAACCCCTTGTTCAGTCATGCATGTCAATCGGTATTGTAATTTTGTCTGTTCACTGATTAATTATTCATTCATAAGCTTATATTAATTATGAATTTGTAAAATAATCTTCCTTTTTTAGTCATATCGCTCATTCAGATATGTGTATTTACTTACTTCAGACCATCCACTATTTCTTTAGCACCATTGAAGTTTCCAATATTCCAGCATGAAATAGCAACACGCAACAAACATGCAAAGGCCGCTTTTCGTTCATCTTGTGTACCTTGTTGCAGGATAAAGTAGTTGGTCCACGCACTGGTCTAGTTGTTATCCGATGTGTTTAACCATGATGAGAAGTGTAAGAAACCGTAATGTGAATGGCATTAGAATAGTGTTGTTATTTTAACATAATATATGTATATCTATGTTGATTGTTAAAAAATCGATTCTAAACACTAAAAACTAATGATTATGCAATAGAATTATCAATTGTTTCTCTGGAATCATCCAGATGTTTCATTTATTTATCTGATGCTTTGGCATTAACAATTTAAATTGCAAAAACTCGTGCAATAAAGGTCATATTAGTTATGAAGAATCAAAATTAATGTCGACTGAAAAGGGTTTAGATTTAAACATTCTGTATGAACAAATTGAACTAGATGAAGAATTAAATGTTTGATTGTTGTTAAGTACAAAAAGTAAACATTAGAAACTTTCAGGGAGAATGTATTAAGATTTTTTAAGAGCCTAGAAATTGTTACTATTAGGTCGTTAATCCTGGGATTGAGCTTCTTTTTGCTTCAATCTATTAGAGGCGATCATTTTACTAATTGCATTCTTAAACTAGAAATAACAATGCAACACTACCTCATCAAATCGTTTCCTTATAGAATTCAGAGTTGATGAATAACCACTTGGAGATTTGTTTGCATCCGTCACATTAGCACTGGTGTTAGCGTTATTAAGGATACCGGGGTTAGTGATCACTGTAGAGGAAGAAATTGTCACAAGGGGTAGCTCTCTTGTGCCACTAGCGATACTACTACTGCTACAGCTAGCGCTTGTTGTGTTTGGGGTAGCTAGTGTAAGAGTGTTGGTTTCTATCGAATTAGAGATCCTCTCTTTTTGTAGTTCAAGAATCGAATCATTGATGAAATCGTTCGCACATGCCTGGAAAAAAACGGAGAAAATTATTCTTTTCAAGTATAAATTTTGTTTTCTGTGTTGTACGGAATCATAGAAGTTCATCGATTACTTATGTGGTTATCTGGGTTAGATATAACATTCCAGGCTTTTCATATAATATTTTTTGTGTACTCTGTACATACATTTGCGTTAATGTTTTTAATAAGAGCCAAACTTAATTCAATTAATTACTAGACATTGCAGATAAAAAAAAGTTTTTGTGCGACCACGGAACTCGGGAGCTTCTGAGTAGTATCGTGAAAATGTGAGATCGCCTAGGTCTTCGAGGACGGTGAACATTGCTTCGCTGTCATTTTTGTTTGTTTTCTTGATGAGATATTCGATAATCTGTCTATAAACTATAAACCACCATGTTTTTCCATTATTCATGCCGGCCAGAACGTAACAGTTGAACGCTTCAAACCCAAAATCGACGATTTCTTCGTACCACAATTGTACCCTTGTTGTACTTTCAATACAAGACGGTGCAACATGCATACCGTGCGTGTCACTATCGATTTATAACTATTTTTGTGGGGCTATGGAAAATCTCTGTTCTACGTCGATCGGGGCAAATAATCTAAGAAATTTTCTCGGATGGCGACCGGAGAGCACATTTAGCAATGAAATTTAGCTTTAGAAATAGTTTTCACTACACAATTTGGAAAATTCTTGGGAAGCCCTCAGAAATGTTATCCTAAAAGGATTTTTCGACATTTGATTTCGTTGGAAGATTACAGCTAAAAGTATGAGGTCACCTCAAGGGATACAGTATTACTATACGATTTTTCAAACGCATTTTTTCTTGAAACCATGTTTTTTCAGCTGATGGTATCGATATCTCAAGATCTACTTGACCGATTTGGCTGAATTATTTTATCAGCAAGTAGAAATGTATTATCTAAAGCGTTATAGAACCGTTTTATAACCGAAGTTACATAACCGAGTATATCACTTTATTCTTAACATCTGAATAAAATTTCATTATTTTTCGACCTTCCAGACAGGGGTCCCCCCTTAAGTAAATTACCCAAATCCTAAAGATTTCATTCGTGATCAACGTTCGATTCCCTTTTGTTTTTCTTCTGTACGTTGAGACATGATGCTCTTTAGATTTTTTTGAGCGATTTGCTTCAGAAAGTGTCGCAATATTTATCGACTCACCCTTTATCTACCAACTCGGTATAAGCCGCAAATTCTTTACACATCTATATAAATAAAAATGGATTTCTGTCTGTCTGTCTGTCTGTCCGTCTGTCTGTTTGTCTGTCTGTCTGTCTGATTCTTATGGACTCGGCTACTGAACCGATAAACATGAAAATTGGTATGTAGGGGTTTTTGGGGCCGGGGAAGGTTTTCGTGATAGTTTGATACTCCTCCCCCTCTCTAAGGGGTGCTGCCATACAAATTGAACCCGAATTTCTACATTACTCGGGAATTAATCAAGCAAATGAAACGAAATTTGGCATATGGAGGTTTTAGGGTGCAATAAATGATTCTATGGTGGTTAGACTCTCCACCCCCCCCCCCCTCTCTAAGGGGGGGGGTTTCCATACAAATGAAACACAAATTTCTGCCTTACTCGAGAATTAATCAAGAAAATGGAACCAAATTTGGCATATTGAGGTTTTAGGGCGCAATAAATGTTACTATGGTGGTTAGATTCTCCACCCCCTCTCTAAGGGGGGCTGCCATACAAATGAAACTAAAATTTCTGCATTACTCGAGAATTAATGAAGCAAATGGAAACAAATTTTGCATGTAGAGGTTTTACGGTGCAATCAATGTTTCTATGGTGGTTAAACATTCCACCTCCCTCTCTAAGTGGGGCTACCATACAAATGAAACACAAACTTCTGCATAACTCGAGAACTAATCAAGCACAATTTGGGATGTGAGAGGTTTTGGGTATGAGAAATGTTTCTATGATGGTATGACACCCCTCTCTCCTCTGGAATGGTGAGGGGGTCCCATAAAAATATTACACATATTTCAACCAAAAATATTCCAAATAAACATGTCAATTGAAAATTTTCGGGAAACTCTGAAGGAAAAATGCAAAATTCGGAAAATTAAATTCCCATATGTTCTACAATTACATAGTGACAAGTGCTGTTAGTCCATGTTTGCGCTAACGAAATTAATCTTTGTTCGAAACTGGAAATGCATCTTAATGTGATGAAACGCACTCCAATATCTTCTTCTATCTAGACCAATAGAAAAGTATCGCCGAATATGTCGATAAGAGCAAAACTCGAGGAAGGAATTGTCCGATTTAGGGTTGTCTTTATTCTATCATATTTTCTGTAAAAAAAACATTTATTCCATGTAACGGAGAAACATGTTATTTGCAAGTGGTTGAAAAATCTTGAACGAGAATCGTGTCTGTAAATAATCTTTTTTTTTCTATTTTATAGTGACTTTCAACACATTTCGGCTGGTTCGTCACTTTTACTTCCATTTTTGGAAGAATGTCCGGAGTGAGAATTGAACTCGTGATCTCTGCGTGAGGAGTATGGTTGTTACCACTACGCCAGATCGCCTCCACGTGTAAATAATCTGATATTATAATGATGAGTTTTGTTAGACATACTAGAAATTTTATAGTAAAAGGTAAATTCAACGGGGTCGTTTAGAAGCTAGTGAAACATAAATATTGCGGTTAGTATGCAAAACTCTGAGGATTTTTCCCATTTACGAAACCACATTATATAATTTCGTTTGATAAGGATTGGTTCCAAGAATGGTTTTATCTAATAAGGATTAATGAACTTATTTACCTGATAGTATAGTTGGTACTCGGTATCGGTGATGCGCAGTGCAACCTCCTCTGGAAAATGTAGAATATTTTGTAACTCTTCTAGTTCCCCAAAAGACGGGGTTGTTAACGCTGTCGTTGCTGCCACAGTAGAACTTCCACTTCCGGCAGTTCCACTGGACGCTGTCGCTGCAGCTGACACCACTAGTGCCGCTGAGCTGATTGTTCCTGTTCCTGTTGATGCCGTTGTTGCTGATGTTGCTGGGACGATTGTTGATGGCAGAGTGCCAACGTGGCTTTGTATGCCGTGAGTATCAAGTATAACATTCTTCTCGGGATCGTTATCCACCAATGTCTCCTTAATGGTTTCACTCTCTCTATTAATTATAATCTTTTCTGTGATAATTATATCTATCTCCTGGTCGTATGATAGAGTTACTGAGTTATGAGTTACTGATGTATTAAACGATGGCAAAACTGTACCCGAAGCTGATGATACTGGTGACAGTGGTTTCAATTCTTTCGGCGCCTCTTGCTCCTTGGGTATCCGATCAACAGACAAAGGTAACGATATCGACGATGGCAATAATGATAGTAATGGTAACAGTTTCACTTCTGCAGCTTTGGTATCAAATGGAAGACTTGGGAAAGCTTCACGCATGTTATGCTAATCGACGTAGGATAGAGAGAGATTAATTTGACATCTTTTGTTGCTATTGTGTGATTAAACTCCAACCCTAAATAGTTTCTATCGTTTTTAAAACAGGAAATGGGCGCACTTATAAAATTGCTTTGTTTAACACGTTGGCTAATTTCTTGTTAAACTCACTACAAAAAAGATTTTTTTCTACGTATTTTAAATCAATATTCTGTTACATTAGGGCGGCTTGAGAATGCGACTGTTCATCCATTGCATTGAAACTGAAAAATAATATTGGAGAAAAAAGAAATTGACTATCAATCATTTGTTCACCTCAATGAGTTATGATGATTTATATACAAATGGTTTACTTATTTTCATTAGATTGAATTTCCACGTGTCATTGTGTGTTTATGGATTATTATCGGACGAGGAGTGCTTCTACGAATTGAACATCGAAGAGTTATTTTCAACCTTTTCAAGTCATATTATTCTCTAGGATTATTTCGCATTCCTTCAAAGAAAAATACTATAGACAATAAAGGTAGTCTAATTAAATGGATGACTGCGAAAGTGGGAAAATATTACCATCGGCCGTGTTCCTAAAACAGCTTGCCATCGTGAAAACTGACAAAAAATAAAGCCTAAAACGGATACTATTATAGTGGCGACGGTTGTTTATCGGAAAGCATGTTTCGATATAAATTCATCTATAATCTACATTTTATTGTGATTAAATATTCATAACATGATATTCAAGCATGATTTCGAACCAGGGTTACCAAATCTACAGAATAATTTGTATTTATACACAATTTTAAGACTTTTTGAAACCAAGAATCTGTAGATACACATTACAGTTTTACATATTTTTCAAAATAACGATCCAATATTACTTATGGGTTGATCTCTAAAATATTTATCCCAACTCACAAATTTTATTCATATAGCCTGTAAATTTTATTCATATATATTCTGCTTTCTCATGTTCAATCTAAGGCGAAAGGATGCAAAAGTCTGCGTCATCGGCTTGCTTACAATAGATAAACAAATACTATTTTCTTTTTTCTACTAAAGCACAGTGAATACGAACCTTTACGTGGACACCATCAACATCGTCAAATTCATAATAACTATACCAATCAATGATACTAAAGCTAAGGTTATGCTTCAAGATCGAACTTACAAATTTAAATTACGACATGTGTGTCGTACTGGTCGCAAGGAAGGAAGGAAGGTATTGAATTAGAGAGACTTTAAACTCTGAGAGTTCATTCGTCTCTTACTGGTCGCAATTATTTTTGCTTGAAAAAGTAGTGATGTATAACATTGTGAGATAATGAAAGATTAATAAGATTCCTTTATTTTTTGTAAACTTTACTTTAAAATTACTAAACAATGTTTTAATGTTCTTGTCTAAAAAAATATTTGCTATTATTCTTCTTCGTGTGATATATTTTGCAATGTATCACAAAAATAATAAATAAAGTTTTCCATTAATCCTTTCTTCAAGCATGGATGACAGCTTTTGTTTATACAGAGTACCGTTATCTATTATTCATAGTAGCAACGTTTTGGTTCGTGGATAAGTTCCCAAGACATTAAAATTCGTTTAGAAAAAGTGTGAGCTGTGACGACCGCAAAGGTTTGATACAGATTTCGATACAGATTTCCTGAGGAAAAACACAGATAAAAAGATTTTTTGAGGCAAAAAACACAGATTTTATTATGGCAACCCTGTTTCAGACATGTATCCTTGACAATGACCAGTATGCTCAAAAACAAAATTTAGAAAAATGGGCTGAAACTTTAACACTTTGCTAAGAAAACGCTTCTGCATCATAAAATGTTGCTATTCTCGCTATTCTGAGCATACTGTTATATCTATTCTCAACTTAAAAAAATCATTTCAATACACACAATTCAGTTGAAAATCCTACTCCGACTAAACTCCGACTAAAAATCAGAAATATCTAATCTGTTTCATTACGAACCCGTTTAGTCGGAGTAGGATTTTCAACTGAATTGTGTGTATTGAAATGATTTTTTTTAAATTGAGAATTGTTATGCAGTTTTATGCAGTTTTATTGATGCAGAAGCGTGGAGTGTTAAAGTTACAGCCCAATTTTTTAATATTGTTTTTGGCATACATCAGGCTGAAACATTTCTCAGCAAACTCATTGTTACAGCATAAGTAGTTTGTTATACGTATACATGCTGTTCAGACCAATATTTCACAAAAAAGGTAGAGAATACTGTTTACATCACGTTACACGTTTGGTTGTTTTCATCTTTGTTCATCTTTTGTAAAGATCATTCATCCCGCATCTCGATTTGTATACTCAGATTATACATATAGTATGATAATATACTTTCGCTTGTTGTATAATTACCAGCAATTTGTTTTGAAAAACGGCACACAATCGTGAATTGCTCGAGACACTTATAGTGATGAGCAGAGCTGTTCGTTCAACATAATTGAAGAGTGCCATTTCAACTTTTACGTTTGCAATATTTTTTTTCTCTTTTTCAGGTAGGTAAGAGAATATAAAACATTGTCCATAAAAAGCTTATACATACTGCACACATATGATTGCAACACACACACTCATGTATTCGCTTATGCACACAACACAATTATTCTGATGATGGAAAGATGCTGCACACAAATTGAGTAACGTTGAGTCATGGCGGACACTCCATGGAAGGGAGAGACGAACATTTTGTTTTGAAAACAAATTGATTATCTCCTCCTTCTTTATCTTAACAGATGCCCATTAATTGGAAGATGACCATCGAATGGAAGAAGCTGTGAAAGCTGTTAAAGAATGGTCCCCTGTGAACAAATCTGCGTTAAATTCCAAAATTCCAAGAACTACACTCATACGGCACCTCAAAAATTCCAATTGTTCACCACAGCTGAAACCACTTTCGACAGTTTTCAGTCAGCAGTATGAACAATAGTTAGTGTGACATCCTCTCGCCTAGATTCTATGAGAAGTCCATTACGGAAGTTAGAAAATTACCTTTCGAACTGGCGAAAAAAACGGACCGAAACATTCGTTCAATAAATCAAATTAGATGGCTAGCTTAATGGTTTTTAAAATGTAATCCGAATCTGTCATTCAGGAAGTGGCAAGCTATTTTAGATTTCAAAAAAGGAAAAAAAAATCAAGGCACATCTAGGTGTTTTTGGTCAAGCCTTTTTATTCAATCATTTTTAAGACATATTTAAAGTTCTCCACTTATTCAATACATCAACTTGAATGTCAAAATATAACTTTTCAGCTAGTGTCCATCTTTCCCACCCTAGGTGTCCTTCTTTCACTTCAAGTGTCCGTCTTTTCCTGCTCATTCTTTTTTTTCCAAAATGCCGAACACATTCATTTTGCAAAATTTCTGCCTCAAAAACAAATTACAAAAAGAGACTTAGACAATCAATTTGTGGCGAGATAGCTATATATTTTTTGTGAAAATCACAAAAAAATCAACTTTTACTTATGATGTCCGTCTTTACCTCCGTCTACATGGTGTTTAGGGGCGAAGCTAGAGAAAGGTTTGCCACATTTTCATCTGTACCGGATGGGGTAAAATCTTTTTCATCTGTACTTTTTCTTCTCAAAATCTGTACCATCGAAAATATCCGTTCCACGGATATTCCGTTCATTTATTTTGTACAAAATATTAGGCTGTCAAAAAAGGTAAAAAGGTAAAAGTAAAGGTCCTGCGGTATTTCCGCGAGGTGTCGTTGTAAGCGCGTAGTTCTAGTTGTATTCATTGTATCGAGTCATACTATAGCTTGTTGGAAAGGTATTTATAATATAGTCCTTGACAGTGTTTTGTTTGGTTAAGTCGTTTGTGAGTTCTAGTGTCGCAAATATGGAGCAAAATAAAGAGAAAATCCGACATATTTTACAGTACTACTATGACAAAGGCAAAAATGCATCTCAAGCTGCCAATAAAATTTGTACAGTTTATGGACCCGATACATTTTCCATTTTCACCGCACAACGATGGTTTCAACGTTTTCGTTCTGGTGTAGAGGTCGTCGAAGATGCGCCACGCTCCGGAAGGCCTGTCGTCGAAAATTGCGACAAAATCGCTGAAATAGCCGAGAAAGACCGGCATAGTAGCAGCCGTAGCATCGGCCAAGAGCTGGGGATAAGTCATCAAACCGATATTAACCATTTGAAGAAGCTTGGATTCACAAAGAAGCTCGATGTATGGATGCCACACACGTTGACGCAAAAAACATCTTTGACCGTATCGACGCATGTGAATCGCTGCTGAATCGCAACAAAATCGACCCGTTTCTGAAGCGGATGGTGACTGGCGATGAAAAGTGGGTCACTTACGACAACGTGAAGCGCAAACGGTCGTGGTCGAAGCCCGCTGAAGCGGCTCAGACGGTGACCAAACCCTCATTAACGGCCAGGAAGGTTCTGCTGTGTGTTTGGTGGGATTGTCAAGGAATAATCTATTATGAGCTGCTTCCCTATGGCCAAACGCTCAATTCGGACCTGTACTGCCAACAACTGGACCGCTTGAAGGTAGCACTCATGAAGAAGAGGCCATCTTTGATAAACAGAGGCCGCATTGTCTTCCATCAGGACAACGCCAGGCCACACACTTCTTTGGTGACGCGCCAGAAGCTCCGGGAGCTCGGATGGGAGTTTCTTTTGCATCCGCCGTATAGTCCGGACCTTGCACCAAGTGACTACCACCTGTTTTTGTCCATGGCGAACGAGCTAGGTAGTCAGAAGTTAGCCACAAAAGAGGTCTGTGAAAATTGGCTATCCGAGTTTTTGCCAATAAGGAAGCGAGCTTCTATAACAGGGGTATTATGAAGTTGGCATCTCGTTGGGAACAAGTCATCGAACAAAACGGCGCATATTTGACTTACAACAGATGATTGTAACTAATTTTATGACCAAATGAAAAATTCAATAAAAAACCGCAGGACTTTTTTGACAGCCTAATATTACATTTACTACATTTGCTGTGAATGTACATTAAAATTTGTAAGCCTCGAATCATTCGTGAGTTAGATGATGCCTATATATAGTTTTCCAAAATTTAGATCTTTAACCCTTTCATTTCGGCAGTGTGCTCCGCCGAAGTGCTACCCCTGTACGGAGTACTGCGCCGAAAAGTATGCACATTGCGCTGGTATGATCGAAGAGCAGTATGAATTTCATGTCGCCTAAAGACGACGCTCGTACGCACAGCTCGTCGCGCGGATGTCGTCTATAGACGACACTTGTACACCCAGGACGTCGCGCGGATGTCGTCAATAGACGACGCTCGTAACGAAAGGGTTAAATCTTTAATTCTACCTACTAGCGGCCCGGTCTCTTATTTTTATAAGCTTCCCGCATAGTCATTGGAATAGCTTTGCTTTATATAGATTCCCGCAATTTTTTTTCTTTTCTTTTCTTTAATGTTTGTTTTTTCTTCCAAATTTCACTATGTCTCTTTTCTTCAACTCTTTCTCTGCTTGCAATTTTCGCTCTTTTAATTGTTTTTTTTTCGCCTACGATTTGAAACTGAGTTTCTAACATAGCTAATCTTGCTACAGACTCTATTGCGATCCTTATCTGCTATAAGTTGTTTCAACGGTTTTCACGGGTAGCTTTAATGATTGAATACGCGGTTCCGGTCTGGAAATGCTGTGCTAAAACACACAGACTGAAGCTCCAACGTGTTCAAAATTAAATTTTAAAGATGATCCTAAATCTGCGCCCTTGGACTAGAACAAGAGAGGTGCATGAAATGGCCTCCCTGGATACCCTAGAAACGAAATTCGTCCGATATAGCCAAAAATTTCGAGAGAGGTGCTTCACTTCCGAACACGCATTTATACAAAATCTTTACACATATAATCTGTAAATATTAGGTTAAGTTAGGTTAAGTAGATAGCTCTTTTATTATTATTTTTATAATTCAAAACACTAGATGTTTCAACATTTAAAAAAAAACATTATTACTTGTTTTTCATAATCAACTTTGTAACAATTAATTAGATACAATTAGATAAACTGTAGAATAAAGATGAAAACCGAAAGGTCGCACTTAGTATGTTAGATTATTGTAATCACCAAAATCGAAATGTAAATAAAACTAAATTAATGCAAAAAAAATTGAACCACACCATTCGTTGCGTGGACACCGACTGGACAACATCGTTGCTGGACGGGTTAGACGGCGAGGGATCGAGTGCCTTTCTCAAGGCAATGAGAGTGAAGGTGTAGTGCTGGAGTAGAGTAAAGTTTTCGAAGGACTCTTCTCAAGGTTAGAGACGAATGAACTGAAAAAGTTTAAAGTCTCTATAATACAAAACATAACCTAACCTGAAGCCACACCACGTCTCGTTTGGTGATCATCGAAGCAACATGGTTGCCGCAGAGCGTCGAGCGGGAGAGGATTTTTTTTTTGTTGGGTGAAGGAGGAGTATGGAATAGAGTTTCTTTCCGCAAGGGCCCTTCTCAGGGCTAGAGAACACTTCATACACAACGAGTGGATATCATTCATGCTTAATGCTGATTTCACACACATACACACAGCTCGATACAATGAGAGGAAGCCTTCTGTATCGAGGTGTGCTACGACAAAGACAAAATTTGTTTGTGCTAGTGTGGAAGAAGAATCCAGAATTTTGGAATATAGATATACACTGCATTTATTTAGATGAACGTATATTTCATGAAAATATGCCTTCAAATTCCAGCAGGGTAACCTTACTGTTGCATGTTGTGGGATTCGATCACATCTCAAGCGGAATATAGAAGCAAAAGAGTTAACAATTTGTGATCAATATCTGTGTGGGAAGGAGAAAGCCTGATGCGTGTTGAACCAAATAAACGAGAAGAGCTGATACTTTTCGACTCTACTCGACTCTTTCAAGTCTACTGAAGTAGTAAAAAATTAAATAGCTAAAAATATATTACAAAAATTTCTATGCATTCTTAAATAATATCCGAAGTGATAAACAAATGAATTGAATAATACAATTCCGTGGTTCTACGTCAAAAACTGCGGTCGTGTCCTAGGTACAGGTACAACCCATTACAATTTTTTTCTCTGTATTATAGTGACTTTCAACACTTTTTGGCTGGTTCGTCACTCTTACTTCCATTTTTGGAAGAATGTCGGGAGTGAGGATTGAACTATTGACCTTTAGCGTGAGAGGTATGGATGTTACCACTACGCCAGATTGTCTCCTATATTATACCATTTCCATGGGAGAATATTTAACAGTTTACATTGACTTCATGGTGACGGGCGCACTTTTTACATTCGTCAACGGAAGAAATACAAATGATTTTGGGGTTCACCCCTCTGAACTTTAGACAAGAATTCATTACAGTAGCGGATAGTGCAAGGTGATCTGGCCGATTACCTACGTGCCAATCACCGATAGTGGCACTGTTACTTTCCATGGCTCAGCCACACCATCGTCGGCGATTGTCTTCAAAAATACCATTTCGGCGATGGGAGAGTGGCAGATGTTTTCTATGGGGGCTCATGAAAGAAACATTGTTTAAAAAGGGGCTTTGAATTTTGATATAACAAAAACATTGGTGTAAACGACAACCGATTAATACTTGCTCTATAGAGTTGAGGGAAAGGTTCTCTCAGTGTTTACGACCGCACCGTTCTCGTGCACATTTTTTCATCGCAGCAATCACTGCTCACTGCATTCTCCCTGTTTATTGACGTAGGACTACGTCTTTCATTTCTGTACCGGGGTGTAAGTTCAAAGTTTCGAAAACGAGATAGTGACGCTGGACTGTACTGACGCCGGACTGTAATTTGTTTTGCTCGTATGCATTAGTGTTTGGGAAACCATAGCGGACACACGCAAGGCGTGAGTACTTCCACTCGCATCAGTTTCTGTTTTGCTTTCTTCTTCTTCTTCTTTTTGGCTTTAAGAGGGTTTAAACTTTTCAGTTCATTCGCCTCTAGCTCTGAGAAGAGCCGTTGAGCGCCAGTCTTGAGGAGGCTGGTGAAAAAGAAGAAAAAACCATATTCAGCGGACCTGTCTGTTCAGTTGTAAAACTGGGCGACGGTAGGAAAGAATCTTATGCCATGTAAGATGTTTAATATAAGCTGTAACGTAATTGTATTGTTATTAATGAGTACCAAAGCAGCGACAAAGCATCGTAGAACCTAGCTCTAGATCAAAAGGAAATGTAGGGGGCGGGGGAGGTGGTGAGGATGAGGAAAGGAATGGTAAGGAAAAGGGGTGGGATAGAGTGGGAAGGAATGATGTGATGTTGGATGATTTATAAATGTAGTTAAATTTAATGGTATTAGTAAAATGCTGGATAAGAAAGAATTAGTGTGGTTAGAATTGAGTAAATAAAATAATAATATGTTTAAAAGGTATGCTGTTTGATTATATAGTACTGCTGCATATGCTGGAAAAAGTTAATTTGTGAGTTATATATGGAAGATGTTTATGTTTATATATTTTATTTGTTTTAATATTTTTGTTTGTTTTATGTTTATAGATGCATACACAAACATACGCCAATTTATTTGTTAGTGCTCTGCTTTCGCATGGAACAGCCATGAAAAACTGTTTTCGTGTGAATGCGTCCGAGCGAAGGAATTTTCGCACCCATTCACGCATTAGGCTTGGTGTTCCCGTGATGCAATCCAATAACATCAGTTTCTGTTCTGCTTTCGCATGGAACAGCCATGAAAAATTGTTTGGGTGTGAATGCGTCCGAGCGAAGGACTATTCGCACCCAATTACTCATTCGACTTGGTGTTCCCGTGATGCAATCCGATAGCATCAGTTTCTGTTCTGCTTTCCCATGGAACAGTCATGAAAAATTGCCACATCACGATAAAAACGAAATGAACTTTATGCAAGGTTATATAGACTTTATTTCGTTTTCACCGTGAAATGACGCCCTCAGTTTCTATTCTGCCACTCAAATTCCATCGGTTCGTTTCGGGACCACCAATAAGTTCGAAAGAGTTGAATGTTATGTTAATAACAATTCCATACTTATACTCATCCATCCACACACTAACAATAAAAACATTCAGCTATTTTTCAAAATATTCCTTCATTCATGCTTTAAGAATTGATTCAGATCCAATTTCAAATAAATGATTGTCGAGCCAACAGTAGTCCTACGTCTACCTTGCGGTTATATCACATATATAACCCACTTCTTGTTTTTACACCGCGCTTTTGGACACGATTTTGTTAGCGCCTTTATTTATAGTGAGACTTTATTTATAGTGAGATATCTGCTATCACGATGTTCAATAAAATCTTTTGATCTTAAAATTGCGTTCATCATATCGTTGGATTTGGCGATTTTTCATTGTAGGATTGTAGATTGTAGAATAAGTTGGTAGGATTGTAGGAGTATGTTACAAGCCTTTTAAATATAAATAACGGTTTCGAACAAAATGGAAATCCGTCGAAATACAGAATAGGGCTGAACAGCTGAACACCTGAAACTTACCAAGAATGTTTCTAATATTTAATTTGGTCAAGCGTACGATAGTCGCACATGGTTTCAAATAGTGGATGTGTATTTCAAGGTTGCTGACGTTGTTGTCATACTTGATGACCCAACAAGGGTCTACAATAAATGAAAATACCACTGCCTCCAAACTCAACACACTTTATACAACCATTTTTTTCTCCCATGTTAATCTTTTTTAACACGTTGAGTGCCACGGTTTTATAGCGACTCTATGGTATATTTTAAACCTATTAGAGCCAATGTTTCTTATCGTAGTGGATGGTATTTTTGTTCGAAAGGGAACGCTTATAAGCTTATATCTTATATTAGTTACCTTTATTATCATATGTTATACTGTCAGCCACCGGTGACTGACGCAGCCTGAGCGAAAACTCGGTGTCAGTCACCGGTGACTGACGTGGAAATCAACCTGTTAATCTTTGTTAATCTTTACAGATTCAAATTACTATCGACTATAAATAAATTATAAAATAAGTATAAAAACGTTTGTCTATTATTGATGTTTGGTTTAAGATTTAAATAGAGAGAAATTCCTCCCCCAAATCAGCCGGCTGTCGACCCTCTCCAATTTTTCTTTGAAATTTGGTACTTATGATGGAAACTACCTGACATCACAATTTTCATCATCATATGACCTGTTTTGGTTAAGTCTGATTTTTTAAAAGGGCGTAACTTTGATCTTTCTTTCAAAAAATCGTAACTTTGAACTTTCTTTCAAAAAAAATGTAAATTAAAATGTACATGCCTGATTAAAATATGAAGTATGACAAAGTTGTTGGAAAATACATGAACTATTTAGGAAAAATAACATTTTAAATGCACACAACGCACTTATGATGGAAACTACCTGAAATCACATTTTTTACATCATATGACCTGTTTCACTGAGGTCTGATTTTTTAAAAGGGCGTAATTAAAATCATTGATATTTCTTTCAAAAATCGTAAATCGAAGCGATCCGTTTAGGAAAAATAACATTTTAATGCACTGTTAAAAAATCTTTCTTAAAAATTAAATTTAATATTAAAAACTTAGACAATAAACCGTCCATTGATGGGGTAACTTCTTTTTTGCATCAGAAATCATGTTTTCTTTCCTCTTTATATGGACGTAAAAATAATATTGCATACGCGAGTATGAATTAGTGTCAGGGGGAAATGGAAGTGTGGATTGAAGTCAGTTGAATGAAGAGGCAGATTTGTATTCATTAGTCGAGTCAGTTACAATAACCACTGACGCTAGTTAATTTATTTTCTAGTCAAGTCACTTTTTACTGCCGGCGATTGTCGAAGCAGTTCTAGTCGAAGCGAAGCTACTGAGAGTAGAGTCGGTTCTTATTTTTCACCTTCGGAGATTTCGGGGCCTGGATATGACCAATTTAATATTCGAGATATAACCAATTTAATATTAATGCACTGCGTTTCATAACTATAGAACCACTCAATTTTTCTGAGTTTCCAGAGATATGTAAGAAGTCGGTTGAATCGAAGTATATAGTGTAAAATACAATAACTATCTTCATTCATAAGACTGGTCATTTGAACTTAATTGTTGTGTTCAGGCGCAAAACATAAAAAAAAATAAAATTGTAGTGTTTCATAACTATCGAACCAGATGGAAAAGCTCTCACTCCTTTACAAAATTAAAGTCAATTTCTCATGAATTACAATAAATTTTTCTAATTCTAATCCGTAGGTCATCTTTAGTTCTCAATCAGTTCAAATAACCCATTCGGGGTGATTTCGACCAAGCTGCACCATGTTGTAGTGTGTATGTCTTTCTACGCATAGGATACTGTTCGTTTTAGCTCTTCAAATGCTTGTAAACTGCATCAACTATTCGTATGATCACTCCTCATAAGTTCATGATAGGGTTTTGATTCGGTAAACAAGCTGACCAGTTCAGAATCTGAAACCCTTATTCATTAAACCATGGCATGGCCTTCCGGATTTTATGAATTGATATCAAATTACCCAAGAATCACATTGTTTTTGAGGTTTCGCTCAACCAGTGAAACCCATGGGATTAGCTTTCACATTAGTTTTTGGATCAAATATGGTCAAATATGTCAAATTTGCACCGTTTTGTTGGAAAAATTGTTGCCATTCTGAAGGTAGCTTCATAATGCCTCTGAATAGCTTTTTGAATAACGTCTGGAACTTACCAAGAATGTTGGATAAAAAAAATCATAGGAGGTTGTGTTCAAGACACGAGCGCATTGTTGACGTAGAACTACGAACTACGCTGTAGTTTAATTCAAGTCGCTTGTTTATAACTACGGATGTTATTCTATAATGCTACGAAAATTTTGAAATAACCATTCTACCAGTTTGATCGCCCTGAAATGTTTCTTATTGTAGAATTCTTGTTCTCGCAGAAAAATACATGCTCGAGATAAGCGCAGCTGTCATCCTTAGTGGAGAAAGTTTTGCTACTGACAAGCGAAACCAAATCACATATAAAATTTCAGAACGACATATACTTTCTTGGTGACTAAATAAATGAAATAAACTCTATCTGTTAATCTCAACAACCTCGAAAAGAGTAGCTCTACTTCAATATGATCAAGATTAGCGCAAATGCAATCCTAGTTGAAAGCAGTTTTGCGACTGGCAGGCGAGCCCAAATAAATTTATATAATATAACTTATTGAATAACTTGGTATTCCCCAAATAATTTTTTGGTGCACAACCTTAACACCTGCTTCACCATAGCGTCAGTTCAATACATTGATGATAGAAAACAAACAATGTTAACTGCTTGGAAAAAGGCTGAATATTTGCCACAGCAGAGATTCATTACCAATATTCTAGCGTAAATATTACCCTCCCGCTATCTCCCCTCCTTGTTTATATTTATAGTCATCGTCAATCATAGCATAAAAAATTAGGCGATTGTTGCATCGTTACAAGGCCAATGCACACGGGAGCAGATACAAATGGGGTTTCAACGTAGCGAAGATGCACTATTTTTACGTACGGGTTATGAAGCACGCATGTACTCATACAAATATCTAATACGATGACTTGAAGCATCTAAATATACACACACTTCTCTGTGTTATGCGGTCTTCTCAACAGAAGCCTTTTCTGTTAATATTGCCAGTCTAGATTAGCTTAGCTGTCATCCTTTGTGGAGAGATTTTTCCTACCGTCATGCGAAACCAAATCACTGACAAAATTCCAGAACATTTATTTTCTTGGTGAGCTGACTATAGCCCAGCTAGATGATTACCCACACAATTGTGTAGCTCAGAAGTTTAATGCAATGGCGTCACTTTGATGCAATGATTGCAATGCCAGAGACATCAGTGAGTGAGTAACTCGGTCACGTTCATAGCTCAATCCGAAACGAAGACATGAAGACGAAAACAAGGAAGAACAAGCGATATTCATTGCTTTGAATACAGAACGATACTGAAAGCCTTCCTTCCTTGCTTGAGACTTTGAACTTCTTTAGTTCATTCGTCTCTAACCTTCCAAAACGTCCTTGGAAAACTTTACTTTATCCATAATATTACTCCTCCACCCCTATTGCCTTGAGAAAGGCATTTGATCCCTCGCCGTCCAGCTCGCCCAGCAACGATGTTGTTCAGTCGATTTCCTCACGAAGAATGAAAGTTTGCCTCAGCGAGATCCACTGTTCATACTCTCGGCAAATATTTCCCTTCGTTCTTCTTCTTTTCCTTTGTTCACGAAGACTTTACATCTCACGATTTCTCCTTCGTTGCTCGTCAATAAGTTGCTCGTTATTGACAGCTCTGTTCGGGAAAGCACACAAATGGACAGAACAAATATATGAGGAAATTGGAATGCTTCCAATTTTCATCAATTTAAACCATATACAAACTATGGGATTGTAATGTATAACATATCAAACAAATCTTAGGGAATTTCCGATTCGTTTGGTATGTAAATCGCCGAAATCCTTCGCGGCAAAAATAGTTATTAACGTTAACTTTATTTCATAAAAACGTGACCTGTTTTCTGATTTGGCACCCTTAATGAAAGACGTAGTTCTACGTCAAAAGACCCATATCATATAAAAAGCTAGAGTCTCTGAGCAGTTATACGAAGGCTACAAAGGCTCGGACCAAAACTGTCAATAGAACCGTCTTAGGGAAGCAAGGTTCCAACTATGGGCAATAGAAGAGAAATTGTGTACTATCAGGATAACGCCAAGCCACATAGATCAATTGTGACTCGTCAAAAGCTTTGGGAGCTTATTGGGTATTGTTATGTGATCACTCATCCACTACAAAACCAAATCGTTTCGGTCGAAAGACCGCGCATTTTGTGGAACTTTCATGGAGCCAGGAGGGTATGGTGTACCATGGGCTAATAAAACGAGTGAAACGATGAATACGAATCCCTGATGCAATCCGCGCCTTTGTTTGCTTTTCCTCGTTTGTGAAACCAAAACAAACATTTTTGCGCACTTTTCTGTAGATGCCGAACGTTATTTGTCGGTAATTGCTGTATAAATGAATGATGATGAATTCAAAAAATTAGAATCATTCATATTTCGTTCCCCAGTATGTTATACGTAATTTTTGAATACACAGACATGAGACATGTGAAATATGTTAATTTTGCAATTAGAGATAATATTACGTGGCGCATTTTTTTTACTATTTTAGACTCCCTCTTCCCTACATAACATGTAAAAAATGGTCATTTGTATAAAAATGCTTAGACTTATTTGGATTAATTTCTAAACAAGTTTTCACAAGGCATCTCCTCCACCCTTTCCTGACTGCGTTACGTAATATATGAATATTTGAATGATCCCATAAACTTCATTAGTGGCCGTTTTAAGTGGCTCTAATCTGACATGAAAGCGAAAGTCTTCTGTAATACCTTGTATACAGTGACAGACATTCGTTTAGCTGCACTTGAAAAAAAATGTAACACTTATAAAACAATTAGGAATGTTCTTTCCATCGGGATACTTATTTGCTGTAGACCCCTACAGCAAATAAGTATCCCGATAGAAATATATATATATTATATAGATTAATATATAGATTAATAAAAATGATCAAAGAAGAAAAGTTTTCTAATAGCTCGACCGTCACAAAAATTGGTTGATCTGAGAAAGTGGTACGTAATTTCTTGAAAGTGGGCCCGAAATATGGAATAAAACAAAAGGAAACACCAAAGTTACTTTGTGTCTTAAAGGTCAAACAAGACACGAAGCAACCAATAAACGATTGTCATGCTCACAAATTAAGGCAGAATTGGATGTTCCTGTAACGAAGAGGCATATTGCGCGCATCTTGAACGAGTCACCAAACATTCCGGGAAGAAACTTCAAGAAAAGCCGAAACTGACCGCCCCTCATAAGCAGAACCGTCTAAATTTCGCCTGGCAATACATGGAATCGAAACTAGAATGGCGAAATGTTGTGTTTTTTCCGACTAAAAAAAGTTCAATTTGGATGGCCCGGACTGTTACAGTTGCTATTGGCACGATTTAAGTCAGCGGAATGTCGTGAGATTGAAGCGAAACTTTGGGGGCGGAAGTTTGATGGTGTGAGGAGCCTTTTTCTATCACAGCAAGCTTCCCATTTGTTTCATTTCCATCCGAATGAACTCCGAAAAGTATCTTGAGTTGCTGGAGAACGTTTTGATTAGCCATATTGAGATATCGCTTTTCATATTGTTTTCGATATCGTTTTTCAACAGGATAATGCATCGATCCACGTTTCCAAGCATTCAAAGGCATGATTTGTTGAGAAGGACATTCCGCTTCTTGAATGGCCTGCTTGCAGTCGCGATTGCAATCACATAGTATACCTATGGGGAATCTTGGCCGGGATGGTCTATGCAAATGGACGACAATTTGACAACATTTCCAGCCTCAAGGCAGTAATTCAGGAATGTTGGGCCCTAATCGATATGACAACACTTTAAAAGCTGTCTGACTCAATGACAAATCAAATTTTTAAAGTGATCCGGAATGGAGGTGGACATACTAAATATTAGCTACCGATTGAACTCGAAATTTGCCGCACAATTTTTTTTATCGAAATATGAAGATGCGGCTAAACGAATGTCCACCCTAATTTCACATATTAATTATATGCGGCTATACGAATGTCTACCACTGTATGCTGCAAACAGATTTCAATTGGGTGCTGTAGTGATTTTTAAAGATAACTTTCAAGTTGAACTTCGAAAAAACCAGTTTAGCAATATACCGGGTTTTTTTTAAGCACTGAACTATTGTTTAATGAAATTGACAAGATCTCCTCACTTGAATCAATGAAGCTTGATTACGGGCTTAGAATTCATGGAGTGACAGATATGCCTAGAATATCAACATGGAACAATTGAGCTTGATGTATTTTTTAACACAGGGAACAAACAATATGTTTTTTGTTTGTGTTTTCCGGAAGATTATGGATAAAAACATCGTTTTATGGAGAAAAGTGAAAATTGTCGAAAAGTAACATGAGACAACCATGCGTAGAACGGCAGTACACCTATTTTTGAAAAGTGATTTCAACTGTAGCGAGCATATATATTGACTAAAATCATTGTAAAATGGAGTATTCATGGCAAATTTCTCTTCGTTATCGTTAATTGCAACTGTTTTTATGAAGCGAAAACAAATTTCCTGCCTGTGATTTGGTTTCACATGGCGGTAGCAAAACTCTTTCCACCAATGATAAGAGCTAATCTAATCTAGACAGGCAATATTAATAGAAAGGGCTTCTGTTGAGAAGAGCGCAAACGGAGATAAGTGTGTGTATATTTGAATGCTTCAAGCCATCGATATATGGATATTTGTGTGCGTACGTGCGTGCTTCATAACCTGTACGTAAAAATAGTGCATCTTTGCTACGCTGAAACCCCATTTGTATCTGCTCCCATGTGCATTATGCAGCCGTAATGATAAATTTAAACAATGAGGAGAGATAGCGGGAGGCAATATTAGCGCTAGGGTATTAGTCATGAATCTCAGCTGAGGCAAATTGTCAGTCTTTTTCCAAGCAGTTAACATTGTTTGTTTTCCGTCATCATAAAGGCTTCGTTGGTGCCTTTGACATTGTATCAATGCATTAAACTGACGGGGAATACAAAGGATCTTGAATGTCGTGCTGGAATGTTATAAGTTATTTGGATTCGCGTGCCAGTCGCAAAACTGCCTTCAACTAGGATTGTATTTGCGCTAATCTTGATCATAATCAAGACGGGTCTATGGTACTATGTGAGGCCGTTTCGTCACTAAGTTGGTTAGGGGAGCGGTATATGAAAACAGTACGGAAGAAAGCAGAAGGGGAATTTTTTCCTTGAAGTGTGAAAGAGACAGACTGATCACGAGCGAGCTTGGACACAAACGTATTGTGTTTTGTTTACAAACAAAACACAGTAGACTTCCAAGATGGCTGAAGAGTGGTTTTAGCAAGTTGGCCCACCTTAGGATATACTTCTGCGCGCCTTGATCATAATGAAGCAATGCTTCTTCTTATTTCGAGGTTGTTGAGATTAACAGATAGAGATTATTTGGTTTATTTTGTCACCAAGAAAGTAAATGTCGTTCTGGAATTTTGTATGTGATTTGGTTTCGCTCGCCAGTAGCAAAACTTTTTCACTAAGAATGACAGCTGCGCTTATCTTGAGCATGAGAAAGTAATGACAATTTTTTTCGAGGCCATTTATATTAACAGAAGCGTTTCTTTTGAGAATAGCGCAAAATGATGAGAAGTGTTTATATTTCTAGTAACTTTGAGCCACCAATGTATGGATCTGTATGCATGCTACGGAAAACGTTTTTTGGCGTTTGATTTACGTTGTAAGAACGATGCCTAGAGGTGCGATTCCACTGATGCAATACTAAATAACAGGTAGCATGATATTTGATGCTTGCAAATATTGTCAATGTTGTTGTTTCCATACGGTGTCAAAGATATATTGATGTAGTGAAATAATGGTGCTGGTGCAACAAGTATATAATCGACTGTAGCCGAGTTTATGTCAATTGCGAAAAAGACCACCGGAATAGCGTTCGAGGTAAATTTTCAATGCATTGACATGAAACAAATTGTGACATACGATAGGGCTAGTGTATTGTTATGCGAAGGCGAGGATGAATCATCAATCAATTATCAACAATTGATTCTACAATAAAAAAAACATTTCAGGGCGATCAAACCATTCTACTAAACAGTTATTTCTAAAATTTCACAGAATTTTTCAATAATATCCAAAGTTAAAAGTAAACAAGCGACATATATAAAATAAAAGCCTAGTTCTACGTCAACAATGAGGTCGTGTCTTGGACAAAATCTCCTTTATTTTTTCAATTCTAGGAAATGAAATTTGCTTCATTAGTGTGGAATTCCTCCAGCAAAACGTACGAACATATACTTGACGCCCAGCCAACACCCACAATGGTGTTAATATCCATTAATATAACCCCAACAGGCTTGTAATTCAGATGGTATTCTCTCATTGACGTTTACTCATGTGTTTGTAACTGTTACAAACCTATATTATAATATAGATTTTACTGTTCACTAAATATAAACAACAATTGAAGACGAACCTCAAATACAATTACAATTAATTATTTCCAATTATAAGATGGGAGTGTAAACGAGGAGGATGAATATGCCTAGCTCTACTATGAAGACTAAAGCTGAAGGCTCATCATTTGTTTTGGGAATGCACGGACCATACATATATTATCGAAGCGTCCTAAAACAGATTTCTCTCTGTAAAATGTTGAATCATTTTCATACAAAGCTGTCCTAAATATCTATACATTCCAACAACCATATTCGTTTTGAACTGTTGCTCCGACTTGAAAAAAAAATCTGCAATATAAATTTTTTATTAATGTTATATTTTTTCCCCTTTAAAATCAATATCAACTCTTCACCAACATCACCAATAAAATTTGAATTATTATCAGTAGAGGAAAAGCAAGTCGATGAGTGACATTTACGTGAACTTTCATATGTTCATCATCTGGATGGAGTTCATCGCTCAGCTGCTGCCTTTTCTCCGATTTGAGTGGCCTTTTTTTGTTATGAAAAAGATGGGTGTATACTACTTGAATTACTTACCCGTTGTATTCGGCTGTGAGTTCCTCAATTCACTAATCAACAAAGAAAAATTATTGGGATGTGATCTCCTTCAAATTATTGAACTTCACTTTTTAATTTAAATAAATAGTCTCTGTAGATATCATACAGTCAATGGATATGTTCTCATATTAATGTTGATTGCATAAACACACAAAGAACGAAAATTCTTGCCCCCCGTTTAGAGAAAATGTGTTCTCTTCATGTCTTTCACTAACCCCACTAATTGTATCCTCTTGATTTTGTTCTGAAAACGAATACTTTTACTCTTTCGTTCTTTCTCTCTTGCTCTATTCCGAAATCTATGTTTGGCTAGAACAGAGTAGAGTATCAACACACAGACATTACCGCACTCATGTAGAACAAAAAAAAGAAACTTTCCATTCAATTATACATGCAGGTTTTAACGGCAGGTATACGAATATTGTGCAAGAGTTGTAAAATACGCCATGTAGATTTTGTTCGATGAAATATTGTCTCTTTTGAACAGCATTAACTTCATCAACACTCATCCATCACGTAGTTGAACATCCAAAAGTCCAAATCCAAAAGACGGTCAGTCAATGGAAAATTTTCGTCACCTAATTTTCCTTTTCACATACACTCCTCTGTCGAAAATTTTTCCACTGCTCTTGAGTTATCTTTTCCAAACAATTTACGTTGTCCTCCATGATATTGATATTAATATCGCTTATCGTTTTTCGTGTGTAGTAAGATTGATTCACGATGACGAATTGAATGTCTTATTGAACCGTAGCTTTTCCATTATAATTACAAATCACACAAACATCTAATATCACACGCCCTGACCCAGGTCCAACGGACAGGTTGCCTTCATGCCACACAACGGTAAAGAAAGAAATGTAACATGAAAAATCCGTGAAACAGTGAAATTCACCATTTGCTCTCGTTGACTCATCGCTCCATGCTCGGATATCTTCTTCGTAATCCACTCACTAACACGCGCATACCGGAAAATACAGTTCATTCAGATGTTCAAGTACAGCCACCCTGTTCAATCTCAAACAAATTATCTTATACTTTATAGTAATTTGGACTATATCTATTGTAAAATTGAGTTGTTATTATGATTCGTTATCACTAGCTAGTAAAACCTGTTGAGGTGATAATTTTTTTTACCTCTAGTCCTTCGAAATATTCTACTCAAACGACCTGTTGTGGAATGGTACGCTTGTAAATTAAAATTACGTCTTTTCAACTATGCTGACACGTGCAAAATGAGCTTTTTCATTCGACTGCTGAGAGTTTTCTAGGCGACACCCCTTCTTATCATTTGTTCGGCACAACATCGGAAAAGCGACATAGCAGGGGCAGATTTCCCCTCCTCCATAAAGAAAACCCCCTAATTGAATACACAGTGAGATGAGAGAATAATGAATATAGTTTTCCTACCCATTAATTTTTTTTTCAACAACTAAAAAACTTTCGAAATGCCATCAATTAATCAACATCATATATAGATTCTCCAGCGATTTATATTTTCACAGATTCACAGATCAATTTTGATTTTCAATAAAATGCATAAAAAATAAAGTTGATTAGAGGGGTTTAATATTAAGTATAAGTACTTTGATTCATTATTTGACTAAATTTCTATAAAACTTTCCAATTCAGTAGATTCATTACGATTTATTTTGCAACAATACCCTAACTTCTCCCATTGTCCAAGAAAACATATCTATTTTCCCCGGAAAATTTAAACGCGCATGCCCCGCTGCCATGAAGCATCATTCAGAAATCCGTTATAAGGAAAGGATGGGCGTATAATGTAGTTCGTTTGGTTCATCCGTAGTTTCAAAACCGATTTTGTCTGTGTGTGTGTTTTTTGGTATTTGATTGTTGATCTTCTAGATGAATATACACGAAAACAAGTTCTTTAAAAGACATGTGTGCTCCATTGCCACGATTAGTTGATAGTCTATACCAATTGACCAACTATATTCATTTGAACTAAGTATGCTTATTATTATGCGGGTGGTAGTATCCACGTGAAAGATAACAACAATATAATGTAACATGAAGAATTTGTTAGGCTCGCTTACATTTCCAGGCGACTGCACATTTACCCTATCCACACAGCAAGTCGAATCACATATTTTCGCGACTCTTCTGTAGGTACCTGACTACAGATTATCCCCCTCTGAAAATGCTAACACTGGTGACGGCCAGTTGAGAAACATAGACCAGCTGGCTTGTGATTCCGTCACGCCGCACAAACAACCACTGAAGCCATCATGAATACATATGAATATACGAATATTCAAATTTTAATACTTCATGAGAACACAAATAAATATATAGTGAAAAAAGACAGTTTGGTATCTTTTTGTTTCTCAGATTAATTGAAGAGCAATGATAAGTAACTGCCTTCGCTCAGACTAGTCGAGAATTCATGAAGACAGCGCGAAAATGATTCTGAGCAGAATAAAAATAAGGTGGATTTATGCTTTTCGCCGTTAGAGAGTTTTGAATAAATTCTGCACTATACGATGAGTTTCTTTATAGAACGAGAACGAAATAAAAGAGCCAGGCAGGGTAAAGGAGTCAAAAGGCCCCCAAACCGAATCACCAGCTGTATGGCAAATATTGTAAAGGGTGGAGGCGATCTGGCGTAGTGGTAACATCCATGCCTCTCACGCTAAAGGTCACGAGTTCAATTCTTACTCCCGACATTCTTCCAAAAATGGAAGTAAAAAGTGACGAACCAGCCAAATGAGTTGAAAATCACTAGAATACAGATAAAAAAAAAAAAAAAAAATATTGTAAAGGATATTAAATAAGAAATTTTGGGGTTTTTTTAACCCCTCTGTGGTTTAACATAGGATCTATAGTGAAAAACGTACTTTTTCGTTTATTTCACGTGATCCTCAAAAGCTTCGAGATAAAAATTTGAAAAAAAAACTGAATGTGCATCTCACTACGGTGTATCAAGAAAAAATATCAAAAAACAACTTCATCAAATCCTTAAGTACTAAAAAAATATTGAAAATTTGAATTTTTTTTTGGATTTAGAATTTCAGTGCTACTCTGATTCATATTTAAATATGTTCCTACGGCTTTTCTAGATATTTGTGAAAAAATTGTTTGAAGATATCTATCGATACACCTCAGTAAGATGTACTTTCCGTATTTTTTCTTATTTTTGTCTCGAAGCTATTGAGAATGGCGTGAAAAAAAACTAAAAGGTGCATTTTTCACCATAGATCCTATGGTATACCATATTAGGACTCAAATATATGGTACTACTGTCAAAATGTTTTATTTAGTACCTTATACGATATTTTCCATACAGCTGGTGATTTGGTTTGAGGGCATTTTTTACTCCCTTACCCAGCCAGACTCTTTGGAAATATAAAAAAAATATTTTTTTGTACCGCGCAACACTGAACAAAAACTTTCAAAAATCACACACATCTTGAAAAGCCGTAGGAAAATATGAATCAGAGTAGTACTGAATCTCTAAATCCCAAAAATAAAAATTTAAAAAATTCAATATTTTTTAGTACGTATATTTTTGATGATTTTTTTTTTGATAATTTTTCTTGATACACCGTAGTGAGATGCACATTCAGTATTTTTTTTTTCATATTTTTATCTCGAAGCTTTTGAGGATGACGTGAAATAAACGAAAAAGTACGTTTTTCACTATAGATCCTATGTTAAACCACATAGGGGTTCGAAAACAACGCCAAATTTTTTTATTTAATATCCTTTACAATATTTGCCATACAGATGGTGATTTGGTTTGGGGGCACATTTTACTCCCTTACCCGGCCAGGCCCTTTATGGTGAATTCATGCTCTATACGGTGAGTTTCATGTAAAATTAATTGGACCAGATATATATTCTATTATTTTTCGCACGTACATTTATCGAACAATCGCGAAAGCGAGAGTTAACTGTAAGGAAACTTAGAAAAACCGATAGACGAATTTTGGTATCTTGCGTTCGTTATTCGTGTTGTGACATGTTTTTTTCTTCGTCACGTGTGTATGATTTGAGAAATGAAATTGAACAGTGAATTCACAATGAACAGTGAATTTTTAAAGAAGTTTTTTATGAACTTCTCAGGTCAGGAAAAATATCTATGTACTACGCACGATGAATAACGAAATGCATAACCGGTCCGATAAGAATGTATATTTTCTTCAAATCTCATTTCGCCGACTAGTTGAGAATTCGCGTTTTTAGAATCACATCACTTACTGCAGTGAATCTTGATTTTTCTTAACCATTCCCACTAACAACTATCCCTTCCATGATAAACGCTAGGGAACCACGCTATAGAGGCGACCCTTCCAGCCTTCGGGCGGCGAATATCATACTAACATTCCTTCCCTTCCCCTGGTGACTGTAAGGACGTGGCCGGCGTCGTTATTACCTTGAATCACCGAAAATTGCACAACGAGAATGATTTACAAGTCCCAAGCGTCATTCTGTGTGTTCTTTGTGCAATTTAAAAAAAAATGGAAATTTAACAAAATACTTATTTTACTAGTTACTATATAACAATTTTACTGATCAACTATTGTTTGTATTTAATTTTCAATTTCATATTTTTCATATTCATATTATCAATTTTGTTAAATCTCACTTATTTCATGTCGATTTGGAAGGGTTTTGTGGCTACGGGAGAAGAGATAGCTCAAACGATCTCACTCCCGCCAGCTTTTCCCCATTATCGATAAAATGCAAATTCAAATTTAACAAACCAATTCTTTTTTTATTGCTTATAAGTGAAAACCTGAGAAAGTAATCTAGAGAACTCCTCTAAAATCAATCGATCCGGCATCCGTTATTCATGAAGCGTATTTGGGAAACGTTAAAAGGTAATCGAGAAAACTCCTCTAGAAACAATCGTCACGGCAATATGTTCCATTATGCATCGCGCTTACGCTTGGTATAGAAAACCTACGGGGAAAGAGGAGCAGTCACACCCGCGGGTACACTAACGAAGAAAAATTGAATGGAAATTTAACAAAATACTTATTTTACTATTTACTATATAACAATTTTACTGATCAATTATTGTTTGTATTTAATTTTCAATTTCATATTATTAATATTTCATATTTCATATTATCAATTTTGTTAAATCTCACTTATTTCAGGTCGAGCATATGAAGAAATTTGGAAGAGTTTTGTGGCTACGGGAGAAGAGATAGCTCAAACGATCTCACTCCCGCCATTTTTCCCCATTATCGATAAAATGCAAATGCAAATTTAACAAACTAATTCTTTTTTTATTGCTAATAAGTGACAACGAACGGAAGAGCGGAGAGCAATTGTAAATTCATACAATTATGTATCATATAACATTACTAACATTTTCCCCCAGCAGATACCAGAAGTAGGTTGAATTGAAGTAAATATTGTAGGACATAATAACTAGCTTCATTTATAAGATTGGCCATTTGAGCTTTATTGTTGTGTCGCGCGAAAAGTTCAAAAAAACTTAAATTCCAGTTTTTCATAAGCATAGAACCAGATGGAAAAACTCTCACTCGTTTACAAAATTGAAGTCAATTTCACATGAATTACAATAAGTTTCTAATTTGAAGGTTATCTTTAGTTCTCAATCAGTTCAAATAACCCATTTGAGGTGGTTTCGACCAAGCTGAACCCGAATAAACAGTCAGAAGTGCAACGAAGTACTTCAGATTGTTTTACTTCTGTTTTTGCATCAAAAACACCAAGATAATAGGGTAATTTGGCATCAATTCATGAAATCCGGAATGTCATGGCATGGGGCTTCAGATTCTGGACTGGTCAGCTTGTTTACCAGAACAAACCCTTCTCAAGAACTTATGAGGAGTGACCGTACGAATAGTAGATGCAGCTTATCAGCAGTATGAGTGATTTGAAGAGCTTTAACGAGCGGTATCCTTTGCGTAGAACGAGATACACACTACAACATGGCGCATCTTGGTCGAAACCACCCCGAATGGATTATTTTTCACTGATTGAGAACTAAAGTTGACATATGAATTAGAAACTTGTAATTCATGTGAAATTGACGTTAATTTTGTAAAGCAGTGAGAGTTTTCCATCTAGTTTTCCATTGTTATGAAACATTGAAATTTTAGTTTTTTTAATGTTTCGCGCCTGGACACAGCAATAAAGTTCAATTGGCAAGTTTTATAACAGTCATTCCATGCCAAACCGATATAGTGGCTCTGAGATATCCATGAAAAGTGATAATTTTGTTCTTTATTGCAAATTATTAGACCCGTATTTTTTTATTTTTTCGTTAGGGTGACCATTTCGTTTTAGGGTGGTCCGAAAAATCATTTTTTTCAACTTTTTCCCAAAAATGACTTTTTTCAAAAATTTATAGCTTTTGAATCACTACACCGATTTAGATGAGCTAGCCTTTTGTTTAAAAAATATTGAATTTGCAAAAACAATTGATTTTGTTTCCGTAAATATTGATTGTAGTTGTTTTTATTTGTTTTCATGGCTTTGGACTAGAGGGCACTATATTTTTTTTATATTTTTCCTTGGAACCTTTTTTTTTTACATAACATAGCTCGATATCAGAGATGCTATTTTTTCGTTTTTGAGATATGATTTTTCAAGTTTTCGTTGGTTCAAAAAATTATTTTTCTCATTTCATCCAAAAATGAACTTTTGCAAAAAATCATAACATTTGAACTACTGAACCGATTTAGATGATCGACATATTAAATTGAAGCCAATAAGCTAACCTTTTTTGAAAAAATATTACACGTGTGGGGAGAATGCATTCTAGTCGCATAGGTCTAGTCTAGTCACATAGGAATATTGAACGAGGACTTAAAACATGTTAAATTTGAAAAAATCATATCTTAAAAAAACGAAAAAAATAGCATCTCTGATATCGAGATATGTTATGTCAAAAATCCTCAGCTTTCCAGAAAAAATATAAAAAAAATATAGCGCCCTCTAGTCCAAAACCATGAAAACAACAAAAATTGACTACAGTCAATAATTACGAAAACAAAATCAATTTTTTGCTGGTTCAATATTTTTTTTAATAAAAGGCTAGCTCATTGGCTTCAATTTGATATGTTGACCATCTAAAGCGGTTCAGTGGTTATCAGTGTTTGCCAATTGATCCATTCACTGAAAAAATCGCTTTCGTTCGTTCAAATATGATCATACACAAATCATTTCCCCCAGCAGCATTCTTTTTTTGTTACGTGTTACAAATCACGACACAAAATAGAATGAGACAACGCTGCATCGGTTCGCACTTCATGATACACCAGCACGCAAGCAAAACCATCATGTACGCTTTCGGTGCAGAAAGTTTATTTTCTTCTTTGCCTCTAACATATAGGGGAAGTGGGGACATAGTGGTCACCCTAAGGAATATGCCCATAAGCTTGGCCTATTCACCTAAAGTCTCAATTTAAATTTTCTCTTGCAATCGTAGTAAGAAACACATAACGTTCCATTGATTTAGTTGGAGTGGCATATTTATCCAGGGTCAAAGCCACAAAAGGATCGTCTTCAAGAGCAGAATGTGATGTCACCCGCTTGTAAAAAAAAGTTCGATTTTTCACCTTTTTTTCTAATGATGAGAAGTGTACTATTTTGAATTTTTATAGTAAAGGGTGTGTCACATCAAATTGCATCACGGAAAAAACGCTGTAGAAATTTAATTTTTAGGAATTATATCTTCAGCTTTCGCTTATAATCAGATAAGAGTGTATAGATCACGTTGGCCATGCTTCACTGTAAATTTTTCGTAAATTTGGAAAAATGTCGTCGAACGAAAAAGAGCGTCGTGAATTAATCCTGTGCACTCATTTCGAGAATCCGGAGTTGTCACATCGGAGCATCGGTAAGATGCTGGGAATCGTCCAATCCACGGTCAGCAGAGTACTAAAACGATACTTCGAGAACCTAACCATCGACCGGAAGGTGAAGAACGGCAAAAATGGATGCTCCGTCAGTGAAAAAGATCACAAGCGCGTAGTTAAGCAATTTAGACGTGATCCGAGAAGTTCGGTCCGGGATGTCGCCAATAAGCTGAATTTGTAAAGTTCATTCGACCAGCGGACCAAGCAGCGGGAGGGCCTGCGTACATACAAGGTTCAGAAGGCTCCTAACCGCGACGAAAGGCAAAACATGGTGGGGAAGACGCGAGCCCGGAAGCTGTACACCGAAATGCTGACGAAGCCGCATTGCCTGGTAATGGACGACGAAACCTACGTCAAAGCGAACTTTCGTCAGCTGCCGGGCCTGCTGTTCTTCTCCGCAGAGGACAAATTCAGCGTTCCGGAGGAGATTCGCAAGCAGAAACAACCAAGTTTGCCAAAAAGTACATGGTGTGGCCAGCGATCTGCTCTTGCGGAAAGCGGAGCGCCCCCTTCGTGATGACCGGCACGGTAAACGGGCAGGTTTACCTTAAGGAGTGCCTACAGAAGCGCTTACTACCACTATTGAAGCAGCACGAGGACCCGACCATCTTCTGGCCGGATCTCGCTTCGTGCCACTATTCAAAGGACGTGTTGGAGTGGTACGAAGCCAACGGGGTCACCTTCGTGCCAAAGGAAATGAACCCGCCCAACGCGCCGGAGCTTCGCCCAATAGAGAAATATTGGGCGATTATGAAGCAGGCCCTCCGGAAGAACCCAAAAGTTGTCAAATCGGAGGCGGACTTCAAGAGAAAATGGATTTCTGTTAAAAAAAAACTACAACCTGACGTTGTACAGAACCTTATGGACGGGGTAAAGAGGAAGGTGCGAGCATACGGGCTTGGGCTCGAAGTATGAATAAAAAGAAAATGCCAAATGTTGTTTAATAGTTTTTATTTTACTGTCTAAAATTTTCAAAAGGATCGGTCTACTGGGCGAATTTCTACAGCGTTTTTTCCGTGATGCAATTTGATGTGACACACCCTTTAAAAGCCGTTTTGTATCTTGAACAACAATGAGTTGAACTATTATATTCTTCGAGAAACGGGAATTAACTCGGTATGTGGGTGCTGGAAATGGGCATATTTCTCAGGGTGACCACTATGCCCGCACTTCCCTTTTGATTATTTAGCTCGATAGAGGCTAAGGGAAGGGTAATCAGATGATATTTTCCATTTTTAATGCTGCTATCCCTTGAAATATATATATTTATATAGACCGCATAGTTTTACTAGCAACACTGCTCCAGTAAGAAACAAAAACTCTCTCATTTTATCTCTTCTCCCATTCGTTGCTCTCCGCAAATGATGACGTAATTTTTATTGTATTATTTATTGCTTTGCACTTGTCTGTGCAGTGGGCTTCGCTATAATAGAACGGGACGATATATGCGGTTCAAACTTGTATGCAGGCTTCGAAAATGGTGTGCGATGTTTGGTACAGTTCGGATATGCAATCAATAGTCTTGGTTCTCCTCTTGGTTTAATCATTTAGTGTAACACAAGTGATTACTGTCCCTCATACAAGCATCTGAATGATCCACTGGTTATATGTTCGTGAGAGGTTAATTGCATGACACATTGTATATCATTCGTTATTGATCGAAATCCAAACACTGCTAAATTGTTTTCAAAACAAAATGTTTGTTCTTTGTCGGTGAGTGTCCGTCTTACCCGACTATCAGTGTTTGCCAAATAATCCATTCACTGAAAAAATCGCTTTCGTTCGTTCAAATATGATCATACACAAATCATTTCCCCCAGCAGTATCCTTTTGTTGTTACGTGTTGCAAATCACGACACAAAAGAGAACGAGACAACTCTGCATCGGTTCGCACTTCATGATACACCGACACGCAAGCAGAACCATCATATACGCTTTCGGTGCAGAAAGTTTATTTTCTTCTTTGCCTCTAACATATGCATATCGACCTCTCCATGCATCATGAAACAGCAGGATCGTACGGACTATGCAATGCGAATGATTCATATTCAGCTAATATAGCAGATCCTGATTTTTAAGTCTCAGAGAGTGCAAACTATTTGATTATTTAGCTCGATAGAGGCTAAGGGAAGGGTAGACAGATCATATTTTCCATTTTAACGCCGCTATCCCTTGAAATATGTATATTCACATAGACCGCATAGTTTTACTAGCAACACCGCTCTCTTTTCCCTTTCGTTGCTCTCCGCAAATGGTGACCGAATGATGACGTAATTTTTCTTGTATCATTTATTGCTTTGCACTGTATTGTATAGTAGAGCGGGACGATATATGCGGTTCAAACTTGTATGCAGGCTTTGAAAATGGTTTGCGATGTTTGATACAGCTCGAATATGCAAACAACAGTCTTCGTTCCTCTCTTGGTTTAATCATGTAATGTTATACAAGTGATTACTGTCACTCATACACGTATCTGAATGATCCTCTCATATTTGGTTATATGTTCATGAGAGGTTACTTGCATGATACATTGTGTATCATTCGATTTTGATCGAAATCCAAACACTGCCGACTATTTTAGTATTTTATTTTCGTCAATATTGTTGGAATACAAATGAGAAAACTCCACCGTTGATTCGATAAACTGAAAGAGAAGTGTGAATTAGAACTAAAACATTCACGTAACGAAAAATACCCCAATTACTCGATAACAATTAGAACCTCATTTTCTGCAGACGAAAATTTACATTTAGCTGCTCTTTGTAGATTACTTTTTGACGTAGAGCTACGTCTTTCACGAAGAGTGCCAAAACAGAAAACAGGTCACGTTTTGACGTAGAACTATGTCTTTCATTAAGGGTGCCAAATCAGAAAACAGGTCACGTTTTTATGAAATAAAATTAACGCTAATAACTATTTTTGCCGCGAACGGATTTTGGCGATTTACATACAAAACGAATCGGAAATTCCCTAAGATTTGTTTAATATTCTATACATCACAATCCCCTGGTGTGTAAATGGTTAACATTCATGAAAACTATAAGCGTTTGCATTTTCCCATGCATTTGTTCTACTGATTTGTGTGCTTTCCCGAATAGAGCTGTCAATAACGAGCAACTTATCGACGAACAACGAAGAGGAAATCGTAAGATTTGAAGTCTCCGTGAACAAAGGAAAGGACGAAGAACGAAGGAGAATATTTGCGTAGAGTATAAACAGTGGATCTCGGTAAGGCAAACTTTCAGTCTCGTTCTGTTTTCAAAGCAATGAACATCGCTTGTTCTTCCTTGTTTTGCGTCGTTACATGCCTTCATTTCGGGTTGAGCTGTGGACGCAACCAAATTATTCATTCGCTGATGTCTCTGGCATTGCAATTATTGCATCAAACTGACGCCATTACATTAAGGTTCTAAGCTAAACAATTGTGTGGGGAATCATCAAGCTAGGCTATCGTCGACTCACCAAGGAAATAAATGTTCTGGAATTTGGTCTGTGATTTAGTTTCGCATGGCGGTAGCTAAACTCTCTCCACCAAGGATAACAGCTTAGCTAATCTAGATCGACAAAATGAACAGAAAGGCTTCTGTCGAAAAGAGCGCAAAACGGAGATAAGTGCGTGTATATTTAGTTCTTCAAGCCATCGAAATATGGATATTCATGTGCGTACGTGCGTGTTTCATAACCCATACGTAAAAATAGTGCGGCAGGGAAATATTTGTGTTAGGGTATTAGTAATGAATCTCTGCTGAGGCAAATATTCAGTCTTTTTCCAAGCAGTTAACATTGTTCGTTTTCCGTCATCATAAAGGCTTCGTTGGCTCCTTTGACATTGCATTCGATGAATTGGAATGACGGTATGGTTAAACAGGCGTTAAGGTTGTGCACCAAAAAATTATTTGGGGAATATCAAGCATCTTGAATGTCGTGCTGGAATGTTATGAGTTATTTGGTTTCGCGTGCCAGTCGCAAAACTACTTTCAACTATGATTGCATCTGCGCTAATCTTGATCATCATGAAGCAATGCTACTCTTTTCAAGGTTGTTGAGATTAACAGAAAAAGTTTATTTCATTTATTTAGTCACCAAGAAAATAAATGTCGTTCTGAAAATCTATATGTGACTTGGTTTCGCTTGCCAGTAGCAAAACTTTCTCCACTAAGGATGACAACTGCGCTTATCTTGAACATGGAAAAGTAATGGGATGTGGAATAATGGTGCTGGTACAAGTATATGATCGACTGTAGCTGACTCTATGTAAATTGCGAAAAAGACCACCGGAATAGCATTCGAGGTGAATTTTCAATGCATTCACATGAAACAAATTACAGCATACGATCGGCTAGTGTATTGTTCTGCGAGGGCAAGAATGAATCATCAATCAATTATCGTCAACTGATTCTACAATAAAAAAAACCATTTCAGGACGATCAAACCATTCTTCTAAACAGTTATTTATAAAATTTCACAACATCATAAAATAATATCCGAAGTTATTAACAAGCGACTTACATAAAATAACAGCGTAGTTCTACGTCAACAATGCGGTCGTATCTTTGACACAACCTCCTATATTTTTAAACTGTTTCATTTAGCCTGCCCCAATGTCCTGGAAAAAAGGTAATGAAAATGGTCGAGTTTCGAGCGACATAGCATGCGCTGCCATAACTATTTTGCAAATAGTGACGTCAGTCGTTGCGTTTATCAATTAAAAACGTACATTTTTGTAGAGCTCCCGCTGAATATGAGGCTAAAGTGATAGCGTGGAGTGAATATTTGTGAAATCACGTCGAAAAAGACGGATAAAAGTGATATTTCTATGTGCCATTTTCACTCCCCCACGTTCATAGAAACAAACGAAGTTTCATTATTTTACCGTTATGAAGTTGACGTTTCGAAGGCTCTCAGTGTCGGTGTGTATGTTGTGAGATAATAATCGCCAATTAATCAAAATTTCACCGAAAATGTTACTGCTTTTGAGAACTGAGCATACGACTGCTCTCTGGACCTTTTTACCACATGAATAATCGAAATAAGCCACGATATAATTGTCATATTAAAAAAAACCAGTTGAATGATTTCATGAGAATTTTGGCTGAAATTATCATGCAACCGTGAGTACTTTCAACATTGTTTTGTTTCTTCCATATACATTCCATATTGAATGCAAATAATTACGACACGATATTTTGCTTGCCAATACAGATACATTTCGCCTACTGCTTCACCTCTATATGTACCTCATTGAGCCTGCCCTGTAATCTGTTTGTATGTTTGTATGTTTGTATGGTTTTTTTTTTTTTTTTTATAGAAGGTGGAAATCTTGCATAGACACCCAGTCGCCATGTTGACCGGATAGTGTGAGATTCCTACTAACCAAAAACCACCTCCTTCTTCATGCCGTTTCTCTCCCGGAACCACCGTTTGGTATTACTTCGGGAGGAGGCTGTGCTTATGCACTCATTGCTCTGTGTTTCCTACGCTCTTTCTTTGGTCTGCTCTCCATTTTCGTTGGAGTTCCGTCATTATTGCGACTATGACACAATTCACTGCGTTCCACGAGTTCTCGCTTTTACACATTTCGTGTACGATGTTATCGGCATTCAAATTGGGTCCGCATGCAGGAATCAACTCTCTTCTCTGCTGGACAAATCGAGGACATTCGAAGACCACGTGTTCCGCTGTTTCTTCTACTTGACCACACTCAGGACAGAATGGTGAATTCGCGTGTCCGAACCTGTTCAAGTACCGCCTAAAACATCCATGACCTGACAGAAATTGGGTCAGGTGGAAATTTACTTCACCATGCTTGCGCCCAATCCACTTCGTGATATTCGGAATTAGTCGGTGGGTCCATCGACCGTTAGGTGTGTTGTTCCACACCTGTTGCCACTTCCGTATTGACTCTAGTCGTGATCTTTTTCGCAGTTCTCTGTTATTTTGCACGTCCGTTGTTTTTTCCTCGTAGCGTACGCTGTCTTCAACCAGGATAATGTCGATGGGAATCATTCCCGCTATCACGCATACCGCTTCTGCAGATATCGTTCGATATGCACTCGATACTCTCATCGTCATTACTCTGAGCGTTCTGTTTAGCAGCGTCCGATTTTGTCTTACTTCGAGCGCTGCCACCCAGACCGGACCACCGTAACGGAGTATCGATGTGGATACGCTGGCCAGAAGGCGCCTCTTGCTACTACATGACCCTGCGTTGTTCGGCATAATTCTAGCCATCCCTGTTGCGACCTTTGCTGCTTTCTCACATGCATATTTCACGTGGCTCTTGAAATTGAGTCGATCGTCAAGGATAACACCCAGGTACTTCAGTTCCCGTTTGGAACAGATACTGTGTTCCCCAACGGTGATTTTCGCTTGCTCCACAACTTTGCAGTTGCTGACCAACACCATCTCGGTTTTCTGGTGTGCTATCTGCAGTTTAGAGTCGTTCATCCATTCTTCAACGGTTTTGATTGCCTCTGTACCCAACATTTCGACTTCTTCTCGGGATTCTCCGATCACCGTCAATAGAACATCATCAGCAAAACCAGTGATTTGTATGCCCCTGGGAAGCTTCAACAACAACACACCATCGTACATCGCGTTCCACAGTGTTGGACCCAGAATGGAGCCTTGTGGAACCCCTGCTGTAATTTTATACGATTTCTGTCCTGTCACTGTATCATAGACTCGGTTCTGGAAGTAGCTTATCAGAATTTTACATACGTAGTCCGGGACTAGTAACCTATGTAGCGCTATCGCGATAGCTTCCCAACTGGCACTGTTGAATGCGTTTTTCACATCGATCGTGATTACGGCACAATAACGATTTCCGCGTCTTTTTTGCTTCAATGCTTTGCCCGCTGTCTCGGTTACTGACATGATAGCATCCACTGTCGATCTTTTTTTCCGGAACCCAAACTGCATTTTAGAGAGTCCGTATTCACCTTCACGTTCTGTGCACTTCATCAATCTGTTGAGAATGATCTTTTCCAGCAGCTTCCCGAGTGTGTCCAGAAGGCAGATGGGACGGTACGACGATGGATCCCCTGGAGGTTTCCCTGGTTTTGGTAGCAGTACCAATCTTTGTCTTTTCCAGGTATCCGGAAAGTATCCATCATCGAGGCATTTCTGCAGCGTTGCCCTAAATATATCCGGGTACGCTTGAACCGCAGCTTTGACAGCCACGTTGGGGATTCCGTCTGGGCCTGGCGCTTTTTTAATTTTTAATTTTTTAACTGCCGCTATCAGCTCCTCTGTAGTAACTCTCTCGACAGAGGCATTTCTGCAGCGTTGCCCTAAATATATCCGGGTACGCTTGAACCGCAGCTTTGACAGCCACGTTGGGGATTCCGTCTGGGCCTGGCGCTTTTTTAATTTTTAATTTTTTAACTGCCGCTATCAGCTCCTCTGTAGTAACTCTCTCGACAGAATCTTCGTTATGGTCGTATGGTGTAGGTGGCCAGCTCACAGGATCATGCTGCGGGAAAAGCCCTTCAATAATACTTTTCAGCTTGTTCGGGCAGGTCTCAGGCAACAGGCATGTTTATACGTTTGTATGTTTGTATGTTTGTATGTTTGTATGTTTGTATGTTTGTATGTTTGTATGTTTGTATGTTTGTATGTTTGTATGTTTGTATGTTTGTATGTTTGTATGTTTGTATGTTTGTATGTTTGTATGTTTGTATGTTTGTATGTTTGTATGTTTGTATGTTTGTATGTTTGTATGTTTGTATGTTTGTATGTTTGTATGTTTGTATGTTTGTATGTTTGTATGTTTGTATGTTTGTATGTTTGTATGTTTGTATGTTTGTATGTTTGTATGTTTGTATGTTTGTATGTTTGTATGTTTGTATGTTTGTATGTTTGTATGTTTGTATGTTTGTATGTTTGTATGTTTGTATGTTTGTATGTTTGTATGTTTGTATGTTTGTATGTTTGTATGTTTGTATGTTTGTATGTTTGTATGTTTGTATGTTTGTATGTTTGTATGTTTGTATGTTTGTATGTTTGTATGTTTGTATGTTTGTATGTTTGTATGTTTGTATGTTTGTATGTTTGTATGTTTGTATGTTTGTATGTTTGTATGTTTGTATGTTTGTATGTTTGTATGTTTGTATGTTTGTATGTTTGTATGTTTGTATGTTTGTATGTTTGTATGTTTGTATGTTTGTATGTTTGTATGTTTGTATGTTTGTATGTTTGTATGTTTGTATGTTTGTATGTTTGTATGTTTGTATGTTTGTATGTTTGTATGTTTGTATGTTTGTATGTTTGTATGTTTGTATGTTTGTATGTTTGTATGTTTGTATGTTTGTATGTTTGTATGTTTGTATGTTTGTATGTTTGTATGTTTGTATGTTTGTATGTTTGTATGTTTGTATGTTTGTATGTTTGTATGTTTGTATGTTTGTATGTTTGTATGTTTGTATGTTTGTATGTTTGTATGTTTGTATGTTTGTATGTTTGTATGTTTGTATGTTTGTATGTTTGTATGTTTGTATGTTTGTATGTTTGTATGTTTGTATGTTTGTATGTTTGTATGTTTGTATGTTTGTATGTTTGTATGTTTGTATGTTTGTATGTTTGTATGTTTATATGTTTGTATGTTTGTATGTTTGTATGTTTGTTTGTTTTTTTTTTTATAGAGGTGAGGAACGCTCTTCCAGCCTTATCTGGGAAGGGATAACCCAGACGTCGAGTGGGGATCGCACCCACAAAAACCAAGCCCTCTACTCGTAGCCTCATTCCCCCCGGGACCACATCTAGGCGACTACTTCAGGGGGCGGCTGTGCTCATGCACTTCACGAGTTTTCAACGCTAAATAGCGTTGATCCTTCCCTTTTTCTCTATACATCTCATTTACGTTTCCGTTGTACTCCGCCACGCACATCCGCAGCACAGGCTTCCTTTTACCCGTCGAGACGTGTACCGATTAGGAATTGCCCTCCAACATGACGCGTAACCCGTCACAGTCACCCTCGCGGGGTTTCTCACCTGTCGAGACGTGAACCGATTAGGAAGCGCCCTCCATCTTGACGTGCGCCCCGTCACAGCCACCCTCGCAGGATTTATCTTCCCAACGGAGCGCCGATTAGGCAGTGCCCTCCAACATAACGCGCACTCCGTCACAGCAACTCTCGTGGGGGTACCCACCGATTTGATGATGCTCTCCTAGGCTCTCGCTCCGCCGAAACGACCCTCGCAATGTTCCTCTCTCAATCCACCAACAGGCATTGCCAGCATTTTCTTGACCCTGCTCTCCAGATACCGCTTACCCGTCGAGACGTGTACCGATTAGGAATTGCCCTCCAGCTTGACGCGCAACCCGTCACAGTCACCCTCGCGGGGTTTCTCACCTGTCGAGACGTGAACCGATTAGGAAGCGCCCTCCAACTTGACGCGCGCCCCGTCACAGCCACCCTCGCAGGATTTCTCTTCCCAACGGAGCGCCGATTAGGCAGTGCCCTCCAACATAACGCGCACTCCGTCACAACGACTCTCGTGGGGTACTACACTTTGCAACAGCCCTCGCATTAGTTCCTCTTCTATGGTCAGGGGTTATTACTACGCTGGTCGGCCCTCCACTTCCGCTGTAGCTCGGACATGATGTGTATGATTACACTGTTCACAGCGTTCCAGGTGCCCTCGTCGCGACACATTTTCTCTACTATGTTCCCGGCATGAAGGGCAGGCAGCCCCTCGCGTCTTGCGGTGAACCTGGGACACTCGAATACCACGTGTTCTGGTGTTTCCTCCACATCTTCACACTCCGGACAGAGTGGCGACGTTGCGTGCCCGAACCGGTGCAAATATTGCCTGAAGCAGCCATGTCCAGACAGGAACTGTGTCAGATGAAAATTCACCTCCCCGTGCTTCCTGTTCAGCCAGGTCGATAGTACCGGTATGAGCCCATACGTCCACCTGCCTTTCTCCGCCATGTCCCATTCCTGCTGCCACTTCAAGAGTGATTCTACTCTCGCTGTTTTCCGGATACCCCTGATTTCCTTTCGTCTGTAGCACTCTCTGTCTTCCGCCAGAGTGATGCCAATAGGGATCATGCCGGCGATAACGCAGACTGCCTCCAACGAGATCGTCCTATACGCGCTCGCAACTCGCATCGCCATGAGCCGAAACGTACGGTCCAGTTTTCTACGATTCCGGTGGGTTTCGAGAGCCGCCGACCAGGCTGGTGCTCCGTACCGCAGTATGGACGAGGATACAGCAGCCAGGAGACGCCTTTTGCTACTGCAAGGTCCTGCGTTATTCGGCATTATTCGCGCTATCGCGCTAATGGACTTCTCTGCTTTCTCGCAGACGTAGTCGACGTGGTTGTTGAAATTCAGCCGGTCGTCGATCATAACTCCCAAGTATTTCAACCTACGCTTAGAAGTTATCACGTGTTCCCCAACTGTGATTTCCGCTCGCTGCACGGCTTTGCAGTTACTCACCAACAATACTTCCGTTTTATTATGAGCAATCTGCAGTTTCGCTGCTTGCATCCAGTTCCCTACTGAGACGATGGACTCGGTTGCAAGCATCTTCACCTCTTCGAGTGTCTCGCCTGCCACTGTGAGAGCGATATCATCCGCGAAGCCCACGATCTCCACGCCTTTGGGAAGCTTCAAATTCAGTACTCCGTTATACATTACGTTCCAGAGCGTTGGGCCCAGGATAGAGCCTTGTGGTACTCCGGCCGTTATATTCAACGTTGTCTGCCCCGTGCTCGTCTCGTAGACTAGGACGCGGTTCTGGAAGTAGCTTCCTAGAATTCTGCACAGGTACCCAGGAACCTTCATACGATGTAGGGACTCGGCAATGGCTTCCCAGCTAGCGCTGTTGAAAGCATTCCTCACGTCGATCGTTACTACAGCACAGTGTCGGTCGCCCCTCCGCTTTTGCTGTGATGCCTTCTCTGCTTTTTCAACCACTGTCCGGATAGCATCAACGGTGGACCTGCCTTTCCGGAATCCAAACTGCATCTTTGACAGACCATGGTCACTCTCCGTACATTTCGTCAGTCTGTTGAGGATAATCCTTTCCAAGAGTTTCCCAAGAGTATCCAGCAGGCATATAGGCCTATAGGATGTTGGTACCCCCGGGGGCTTTCCTGGTTTTGGCAGCAGCACTAACTTTTGGATCTTCCATTTCTTAGGAAAGTGACCATCATCCAGGCATTTCTGTAGCACTATCCTGAAAATGTCCGGGAACGCCTGAATCGCCGTTTTCAAGGCCGCGTTGGGGATTCCGTCGGGGCCGGGCGCTTTGTTTACCTGCAGTCTCTTCGCCACTGCTACCAGTTCTTCACTGGAAACTTGAGAACGTTCGGTAGCTATTTCGGCGTACGGTGTCGGTGGCCATATCGTAGGATCATGCATCGGAAATAAACCCTCCACAATGACCTTCAGCTTCTCGGGACACGATTCGACGGGCGTCACAGGTCCTCTGATCTTCGCCATCACGACTCGATACGCGTTGCCCCATGGGTTGGCATCTGCATCTCGGCACAGCTCCTTGAAACAGTTCGCTTTGCTCAGTGTAATTCCCCGTTTCAAGGCGGCTCTAGCTGCTCGGTACACCGTATTACGTTCCTCTCTATCAGCGCTATTTCGTGCTCTCTGAACGCGTCTTCTGGCTTGAAGACAGCTAGCGCGAAGGTTGCGAAGAGAGTCGTTCCACCAGTAAGCTGGGCGTCTTCCATTTTTTGGTACAACTTTCCTCGGCATGGTAGTTTCGCATGCTCTCACCAGTAGATCTGTCAACTTTTCTGCGTTCCAATCTGAAGCTCCGCTAGCTAGACGAAGTGCTTCGACGAAAAGGTCATTGTCGAAAGCATTCGTCTTCCACTTCCGCTCACCGCTTGTTGTCCTCCGAACTAGCACGTGGTTTCGTTGACCGATTCTGTACCGGATCGCCTGGTGATCACTGTGCGTATACGACTCGCACACTTTCCACTCCGTACTCGCCAACAGCGACGGACTGCAAAAAGTAACGTCGATGATGGATTCGCGCCCATCTTTCCGGAAAGTGCTGGTGGTACCTTCGTTCAGTAACGTTACATCCAGCTTTGCTAGAGCTTCCAGTAGACTGTACCCTCTGATGTTGGTGCATCTACTTCCCCACTCCACCGCCCAGGCGTTGAAGTCGCCTCCAATGACGATCGGTATTCTACCGATTAGTTCCTCGGTCATTGCGTCTAGCATCTGGTGGAATTGCTCAGTTGTCCATCTCGGGGGTGCGTAGCAACTACACATGAAGATTCCATTAATTTTGGCGATTACGAAACCTTCATGTGAACCTCCAACCACTTCCTGGATAGGATATTTGCCCATCACCTGTATTGCAGCAATCCCTAAGCTATCCGTCGCCCAGCTGCCATTATCACGGGGTACTCGGTACGGCTCCGCTATGATTGCAACGTCGCATTTTGTCTCTGTTGTCGACTGCCACAACAGTTGCTGAGCTGTGTTGCAATGGTTCAGATTGATCTGAATTATCTCCGTTACTGCGATTCTGCTAACGCCTTCTTATACGAGGGACACTTGAAGCTTCCTGTCGCATGGTCGCTGCCGTTCTCTGGTTTGCAGAGCAGGCATTTCGGTTGCTTCGTGCAGTCTCTCACAACATGCCCTTTCTCACCGCATCTCCTGCACAGTTCAGACCTGTCGGGGCCTGTGCAGCTTCTTGCCTGATGTCCAAAGCCCATGCACTGGAAGCATCTCTCCATCCGCTTGGCCACCCGGGGCACCATCTTCAGCGAGCAAACCGACCAGCCAACTTTTATTTTGGTCGTTTCTACCATCTTATTGGCTGCGACTGTTGAGAGCCGTATCGACGCCGTCTGCGTGCCACCATACGCCTTCCTCATACGGATCGTCATTGGTGTATTGTCCAGCTAACACTGTTCTATTAACTCGCGCCTTAACTCCTCGTCTGTCGTGATTTCGTCGAGATTTCTGCATTCGACCACTGATTCCTGGGATAGAGCCCTCACCTTCGCCTCCTCACCGAGCGACTTCGCAACCAGTTCCTTGAAGGCTGAACTTTTGACCGCCGGATCCCTCTTGAGCTCGAAGAGCATCTCTCCTTTCTGGGTGCGCCTGGTTTTCACCACATTCTCTCCCAGTTCTTTCAACTCCGGATCGTCTCTCACTTTCCGCAGGAGTGATGCGTAAGTCACTCCTTCCTTCACCTCGACGATCAGAGCATCTCCCTTACTTCGCTCGCGTCTGGGCCTGTTTTTTTTTTGTCTCCTGCACACCTTTCTTCTTTTCTTCTTTCTTCTTCCGTTTCTCCGTTTGTTTTTCGACAGTGCGCCATCCACTGCCTTCACCTTCCTTTTTGTTTCCCAGGTTGTCATTTTTAACCTTCTTCAGGTCTTCTTCATCCCCTGGGGTATCCCTCTTCCTTTTGTCCGATCGTGGGTTTCGTGGCGTCTTAGGCGTCTCCTGTATCTCGACGGACATCTTCTCCCTTGCTTCAGCGAGTGCTTTTTCAACAACCTCTGCTCGCGTGATCATCTCCTTCTGTTCGCGGTCAGCAGCCGTAACGGCGGATTTGATGCTTGTGACTAAATGTTTGATCTTAGTATGGACATTGTTTTTGTCCTTAATGAACTCGTAGAGCTCGTTCACTTTTTTCTTGACCTCCATCAAGCTTGACCTCCCGACCTGCAGCCCTTCTAAAGAAGTGGTGGTGTTGGCTTTATGCGTTAGCACTTGTATCAGGCTAGTCTCTCCTTGTTGTGGATGCTGTTGGTGTCCTATAGGATTCGCTATGGCTGTCTGGTTGCGAATTGGTGATCTCTGGAGCTTACCGCTCCTTGCGAACACGCTCGCCTCTCCCGTTGGATGTTTGTATGTTTGTATGTTTGTATGTTTGTATGTTTGTATGTTTGTATGTTTGTATGTTTGTATGTTTGTATGTTTGTATGTTTGTATGTTTGTATGTTTGTATGTTTGTATGTTTGTATGTTTGTATGTTTGTATGTTTGTATGTTTGTATGTTTGTATGTTTGTATGTTTGTATGTTTGTATGTTTGTATGTTTGTATGTTTGTATGTTTGTATGTTTGTATGTTTGTATGTTTGTATGTTTGTATGTTTGTATGTTTGTATGTTTGTATGTTTGTATGTTTGTATGTTTGTATGTTTGTATGTTTGTATGTTTGTATGTTTGTATGTTTGTATGTTTGTATGTTTGTATGTTTGTATGTTTGTATGTTTGTATGTTTGTATGTTTGTATGTTTGTATGTTTGTATGTTTGTATGTTTGTATGTTTGTATGTTTGTATGTTTGTATGTTTGTATGTTTGTATGTTTGTATGTTTGTATGTTTGTATGTTTGTTTTGGCAGACTTATCTCACTTCTTAACTAGGCGAACCTAGCCAGAATTTTCACCTGCCCCCGGGCTTCTGAATGCCAAAGGGGGACTAGGCTCTGCGGAATGCACGTATCTGCATGCTCGTGCTGTTTCAGTCCTGACCGAGGAATCGTCGGACAATCGCGCAGGTGCTAAGGATGACCGACTTTTGGATGCCGGCCAATTCCTTCTCCATATTCAACACCTTTAGCGCTTCCAGAAGTGTCTTCGGGACAATTCCAGTTCCAGAGAGAACGACTGGAACAATTCTTGGGACCTCCCTTAGCCCCCACAGTTCCTTGAGCTCCACGGCCAATGGTCGGTACTTGCAGATTTTGCGACCGTGGGTCTCCTCCAGATTCTGGTTCAGTGGAATAGCGACATCGATGATGGTGACTTTGCGGTCGCTCTTGTCGTAAACCATTATATCTGGCCGGTTGTGGTGGATCGAGAGGTCGGTCAGAGCAGTGCGATCCCAGTACAGCTTGAAACGGTCATTTTCCAGGACAGGTGCAGGCAGGTACCGGTAGTTTGGTACGTTGTCTTCCAGTAGAGCACATTGGAGCGCCAGTTGTCGATGAACAATACGGGCCACGTTGTTGTGGCGCTCGGTGTAGGCTGCGTTGGCCAAAACGGGACAGCCTCCCATAATGTGCTCTATGTTTTCACCTGGTTGATGGCACATCCGGCAAATGTCATCAACGTCTTGATGCCAGACGTACCGCCTGCAGTTTCTCGTCGGCGTTATCCTGTCCTGGATGGCTATCATGTCGGCTTCTACTACTGAAGAGAGTTCACCACGCGTTAGCCACAGATTAGATGCGGCCTTGTCGACGTGTGGCCGATCCAGTTGATGGGGGTGGGCACCATGTACTGCCTTCTGCTTCCAAGCTGCAATCTTCTCCTCCACTGTCTGCAGATTGCAGTTGAGTTGGTACTCCGCTTGCGCCAAGTGCAGAGCGCTGTATCCTCTGTCGGCGGCGTAGACAGCCCGGTATAGCGCGTTTTGGTTGGCGCGTTCTGCGAAGTACTCGCGCAGTTGTCGTACCTGGGCAACACACAGTGCAGATATGTCGACTATTCCAAGTCCCCCTTCTTTGCGTGGCAGTGAAACTCTCTCCAGTGCCGATTGAGGATGGTGCATTCCGGCCTCTTTAAATGCTTTCCTCATCCTCCTCTCAAGGTCCTCTAGGTCAGTTTTGCTCCATTTGACTACACCAAAACTGAAGGTCAGCAGGGGAACCGCGAATGTGTTGATCGCGCGTACCTTGTTCCCCGCGTTGAGGAAAGTCCTCAGGACACAGTTCACTCGTCTCAAGAACTTGTCTCGCAGCTCCGTCTTGATGTCGGAGTGGCGAATCCCGGTGAGCTGTCGGAATCCAAGATATTTATAGGATTCGCCACGAACCATATCTCTTATGAACTCGCCGTCATAGACCTCGTAACCTCCGGATTCGGTAAGCTGCCCTTTCAGCATATGGACACAGCGGCACTTGTCAAGGCCGAACTCCATGCAGATGTCCCTGCTTATGTCTTCGACAACCCGGATAGCTACACCTAGACGCTGACGTGAATCAGCGTAGACCTTGAGATCATCCATGTAGAAGGTATGGGTCACTTCTTCGTGGGCGCCGTCGCCATACCTTATTTTATAGCCATGACCGTTTCTATTGAGCGTCCTACTGAGGGGGTTCAGTGCCAGACAAAACCAAAGCGGGCTGAAAGAGTCGCCTTGGAATATCCCCCTCTTTATCTGCAGCGTTCTAGACTGCAACACATTTTCCCCATCACTGAGGTGCAGAGACGTACTCCACTGCCTCATCGCATGCTGCAGGAACCTAACGACGACGGGATCAATTTTGTAGAGCTCCAATACCCGGACGAGAAACGAGTGAGGTATGGAGTCATAAGCCTTCCTGTAATCGATGTAGGCCATACTTAGGTTCCGCTGGTTGTATACCGCCTGGCCGACTATGGCTGCGTCGATGATGGCCTGGTCTTTGCAGCCATGCGTATTTTTCCTGCATCCTTTCTGCTCTTCTGCGATGATGTGATGCTGTTCGCAGTGAGCAGAAACTTTGGCGGTAATTATGCTGCTCAGTATTTTGTACAGACTCGATAGGCACGTTATCGGTCTGTACTTTGATGGGTTCAATGTGTTGCTGTCTTTCGGGAGGAGGAAGGTGACGCCACGGGTGGCGAATTGAGGAAGGTTGTGTGGGTCACGTAGTACCTTGTTGAAGCACTCAGCTATCTTTGGATGTGCGACGGTCAGCTTCTTGTGCCAAAAGTTCTGGACACCATCGGGGCCCGGTGCTGCCCAGTTCCTCAGGTACCGCGAGGCTTCGCGGACATCGTTCTCTCCGACGATGATAGCTGGCATCTCTCCAATTTCACCACAACTCTCCTCCTCCCGTCTTAACCACATTTGCCCGTCGCGATGTTCTACTGGGGTCTCCCAAATACCAGCCCAGAAGTTCGTCACATCGCTAATATCTGGCAAACCTTCGCGGTAGTCGGGCTTCTCGTCGCTAATGTGGTCGTAGAACGCTTTCTCGTTATCTCTGAACATCCGATTTTGTTCCTGGCGCTTTGCAGAGTCAGAGTAACGTTTCAGCCGTTTTGTAAGGACGCTCAATTGCTGTACCAATGTGTCGAGTTTTTCCGTCAGCTGGTGAGCTCCCAGCTGGCGAAGTTCAGTAGGCCGCACGATCACAGCAACTTGGCGACATAATTTCACCGATCTGCTGCCTCTTTTGTACGCCATCAGTCTTCCAATTGCGGCGCGCTTGTTTAGGATCCGTTGCTCCAATCTCCTTCGCCATGGAGGCTCACGCCTTTCACGGAGATGTTGGAGCAGTCCGCCTCTTGGCCTAATACGGTATCCTAAACTTTTGGCGGTCGCCACAGCAGCACAGTAAACTTTCAGTTGCAGCTCCTCCATGTTCTCAGCATCAACCAAATGCAGCGGAAGAACGTGCTCGTTCATGAGCTTTACTGCACTTGTCAGCCTGCGGGAATGCTGCAACTTCGGGATCCTGGGGCGCGACAAAGGGTCCGTGTCGTGGAACTGTGAGATCGCCTCGTCATAATGGAAGACCAGATCGCGTAGTAGTTGTTGATCTGGCTGTGGATCTTCCGGCTCAGAGGGTTGTTGTACTGTGGCCTCCACTGGTGCTGATTCGCGTGCCCCACTCGCGAATGAATTGCTCAGCCGTACTGAACTTCGTCTCGACACATCGCTTGCTCTGCTTGTTCTGGAGCTTAGTTCTCTCTGCACCTGCTGCTTGATCTCGTCGACTTGCGTTTGGGAGAGCATATTGTTGCGTACAATCGCTCTACGCCTCGCGTTCATCGCGTTTTGGTCAAGCCTCCCGACGAACTCTGGATACGCTTCCTCGAACATTGCGAGTATTCGAGGGCGACCGCTCATGTCCGTCTCCAAAGCAGTGCAGATGTAATAGGCGCGGATCACGAATTCGTTCATTTCGTGTGTCCACATGATCCGTCGCCTAGTAGTACCCACAAGTGTGGACGACTGTCGTCTGACAGTCGCAACACGCCTCGTAGGCGCAGCGTTTCGTTGGTGATGTCGATGGCTGCTGTTTCCGTGTGGCGGTAGCTCTTCGGGTTGAACCCGGCTGGTGGCCCGCTCTTGCACATCGCCCTCCAGCCGCTGGCCGCTCGCTCTTACGCCCGTTCCAGGACCAGCTCCAGTTCGGGGACCCTCCTCGGGTGATCGCATTCGTAGTATTCGTCTTGACCTTAGCTCCATTGTCTGGGTGTATCTCCTTTGCCCGGGAGACAGCGGGTTGGCAAGGCCTCCATGACCCGGGAGGCCTTCCCCGGGAGAGATATAGCGCTCTGACTCGCTCGCACCCCCTCACTTAGCCACTTTCGACACCCGTTCTCGGAGCCAAGACCAGGTGTGTGTTTCCAGTTCACGCCCGATCTAAAAATGTCGTCATATGATCTTCGTGGAGGCGTGAGATAGGAACATTTGAGACCAACAGGTAGGCTCCTACCCTAGTGTTGATCCCCATTTGAGAACCAATTTTTTTTTTTTTTTTTTTTTTTTGGCAAGGAGGTGGAGATCTTCATAGACTCCCCGTCGCCATGTTGACTGGGTAGTGTGAGATTTTTACTCACTAAAACCACCTCCTTGTACTTCATGCCTGGACCCCCCGGAACCACCATTTGGTATTACTTCGGGAGGGGGCTGTGCTCATGCACTCATCTCTCTAGATTTGCTATGCTGAATCTTTGCTCGTCCCTCCATCTTCGTTGGAGCGTCGTCAACATTTTTGTTATTGCACGATTCCACGTACTTTCACTTTCGCACATCTTTTGGACGATGTTCTGAGCATTTAGGGTTGATCTGCTAGCGAGGAACATTTCTTCCCTTTCAATAGAAAAACGGGGGCAGTCGAAAACCACGTGTTCTGCTGTCTCCTCGATTGTGTTACACTCTGGGCAAAGCGGCGAACTTGCATGGCCGAATCTGTACAAGTACCATCTGAAACAACCATGACCGGATAGGAATTGCGTCAGGTGGAAGCTCACTTCTCCGTGTTTTCTTTCTACCCACGTAGTGATGTTCGGGATCAAGCTGTGGGTCCATCTACCGTTAGGCGTGTTGTTCCACTCCTGCTGCCACTTTCTCATGGAGCCAGCCCTTGCTCTTACCCGCACTTTTCTGTTACTCTGCACGCTTTCTGTTCTCTGTTTGTAACACATGTCGTCTTCGGCCAGAGTGAGATCGATCGGGATCATTCCGGCTATGACACAAACCGCATCCGCAGATATAGTTCTATAAGCGCTCGCTACTCTCATCGCCATTATTCGGTATGTTCTAGTCAGCAGCTTGCGATTTTGTTGGCATTCAAGCGCTGCTGTCCAAACTGGACCGCCATATCGGAGTATTGATGTTGCTACACTGGCCAGGAGGCGTCTCTTACAACTGCTAGGCCCCGCGTTATTCGGCATAACTCTAGCTAGCGCCGCGATGACTTTGGCCGCTTTCGTGCATGCGTATTTAACATGACTCTTGAAATTTAGTCGGTCGTCGATAATCACCCCAAGGTATTTCAGCTCACGTTTGGAGACGATAGTATGCGCCCCAACATTGATCTTCGCTTGCTTTACAACTCTGTGATTGCTGACCAACACCATTTCGGTTTTGTGATGTGCTATCTGCAACTTAGCCTCTTTCATCCAATTTTCCACTATCTTTATCGTCTCTGTAGCCAGCATCTCGATTTCCTCACGAGTCTCGCCTGTCACCGTCAGGGAAATATCATCGGCGAAGCCGGTAATCTTCACTCCTGTAGGAAGCTTCAACCTCAGCACACCATCGTACATCCCGTTCCACAGCGTTGGACCCAAGATGGAGCCCTGAGGGACACCCGCTGTTATATTCAATGCCTTCTGTCCCATCTCTGTGTCGTAAGTCAGAACCCTGTTTTGAAAGTAGCTTTTGAGGATCTGGCACACATAATTCGGTACCTTCATTCGGTGCAGTGCTTCGGCAATAGCTTCCCAACTGGCGCTGTTGAAAGCATTTTTCACGTCAATCGTTATTATAGCGCAGTATCGATCGCCGCGTCTATTCTGTTTTAAGGCTTTTCTGGCTGCTTCGGCAACTAACAGGATGGCATCCACCGTGGATTTATATTTCCGGAACCCGAACTGCGTCTTCGAGAGTCCGTTGTCACTTTCTGTGTACTTCGTCAACCTGTTCAGAATTATCTTCTCCATCAGTTTTCCGAGGGTATCCAGTAGACAGATGGGCCTATAGGAAGAGGGTTCCCCTGGCGGCTTTCCTGGTTTCGGCAACAGTACCAGTTTCTGCTTCTTCCAAATATCTGGAAAGCATCCTTCATCCAGACACTTTTGCATCGTTGCTCTGAAAAGATCTGGATACGCTTCAACCGCGGCTTTGAGGGCCACATTTGGGATTCCGTCGGGGCCAGGTGCTTTATTCACTTTCGGTTCTTTTGCCGCCGCCAGCAGCTCTTCTGTGGACACTCTCTCGACGTGTTCTTCATTTTCACTATATGGTGTTGCTGGCCAGCTCGTTGGATCATGCTGCGGGAAGAGCCCTTCTACAATATTCTTCAACCGCACCGGACAGCTTTCACTGGGTGTCGATGAACCTTTAATCTTTGCCATCACCACCCTATATGCCTTGCCCCAAGGGTTCGCATCGGCATCGCGGCATAGTTCTCTGAAGCAGTTTATCTTACTACGTCTTATTTCATGCTTAAGGGCGGCTTTTGCTGTTTTGAGTTCTTCCCTGCGCTCTACTCTGTCGATAGCATTTCTGGCCCTTTGCATCCTCCTCCTGGCTCGGAGACAGTTCGACCGAAGGGAGTTAATCGTCTCGTTCCACCAATAAACTGGGCGACGTTCGCCTTTCGGTATTAGTTTTCGTGGCATGGTAACGTCGCATGCTCTCACTACCAAATTTGTTAGTTCGCCGGCACTAAGACTGGTGACTGTTCGCTCCTCTCGGAGTGCTTCAATGAATAAATTCTTGTCGAATTTCTTCGACTTCCACCTGCGACCTTTTGTTTTTATATTTCTTGTTTTAGATGAACTCTGACAGCGCACAGTGTAGCGGATTGCTTGATGGTCGCTGTGAGTGTAATCATCACATACTCTCCAATTTACTGCCAACATCGGACTGCAGAAGGTAACATCGATGATTGATTCTCGACCGTTTCTATGGAAAGTGCTGGTGTAGCCTTCGTTGACCAGTCTCACATTCAGCTTCGCCAGGGCTTCCAGTAGACTAAAACCCCTCGCGTTGGTAAATCTGCTCCCCCACTCCACTGCCCAGGCGTTAAAGTCTCCACCGATGACTATGGGACTCCGTCCGATGAGCTCTTCTGTTAGGTTATATAGCATCAGATCAAACTGTTCTATTGTCCATCTCGGGGGGGCATAGCAGCTACATACGAAGATTCCATTTATTTTGGCTATCACGAACCCTTCGTATGTATTGGATACCACTTCTTGGATGGGGTATCTTCCCATCGTCGATAGTGCAGCCATTCTAGCTTTATCGGTCAACCAGTTTCCGTTATCTGGAGGTACTTGATACGGCTCTGCTATGATCGCCACATCGCATTTGGTTTCTGATGCGGCTTGCGATAGCAATTGTTGCGCCGTGTCGCAGTGATTCAGGTTTATCTGGGTTACCTCCATTTGGTTATTGCTGCCATCGCCCTTTTTTAGACCGGGCATCTCGATCCCCCTGTGGCGTGGTCTTTTTCTTCCTCCGTCGTGCAGAGCATGCACCTTGGGGGCTTAGTACAATTCTTTGCCAAATGCCCCTTGTCGCCGCATCTTATACAGAGCTCCGATCTGTCAGGTCCTTTACAGTACTTTGCTTGGTGGCCAAAGTCCATGCACTTGAAACACCTAGATACTTGCTGGATAGCTCTCAGGGAACACACCGTCCATCCGACTTTCATCTTACCAACCTCCAATAGCTTGCTAGCTGCGGTTCTTGGCAGTCTTAAGGTTCCTATTTGAGTATTTCCAAATGCTTTCCTCAGCCTGATTGATATGGCGACTTCTCCCAGCTCAAACTGTTCATTCAGGGCTACTCTCAATTCGGTATCTGTAGTGATCTCATCCAGGTTTCTACATTCTACAACTGTTTCTTGGGACAGAGCTCTCACTTTTGCTGTTTCGCCCAAAGATTTCTCGACAAGCTCTTTATAAGTTGAGCTTCTAATCGTTGGGTCCTTCTTCAATTCGAACAGCAATTGTCCATTTTGAGTTCGCCTTACTTTGGCCACGTTTTCTCCGAGATTTTTCAGGGACGGATCCTCTTTAACTTTTCGCAGAATCTCAGCATATGTTGCAGCGCCCGCTGTAGCCACAATCAGAGCGTCCGGCTTTGGCCTCTCCAGCCTAGGCTTTAATTTTTCTTTCTTCTTCTCTTCTTTTTTCTTTCTTTCGATCTTTTTCCACTCATTTATCTCTTCGTTGTTCTGTTTGCTTTCACCATTAGCCACTTCGCTACCATCTTTTTGTTTCTTTGCTGCCCTTTTCTCTTCAGGAGTTAGTCTTTTCCTTTTCGCGGTTAACGGGGTACTGTCACTCATTGGTGTCGAGATCGCTTCTATCGGCTTACTCTGCACATTCTCTTTCAGTGCGTTCTCCGCCTTTTCAGCTTTTGCTCTCCAGAATTGTTGCTCGCGTTCGGCTGCTGCAAGCGCCGATTTGATTTTAATCGTCAAGGTCCTTATGACGGCGTGAACGTTACTGCGAGGCTTAATGTACTCGTAGAGTTCATCAGATGCCCTTTTGGCCTCACCCAGCTTAGTTTTCTCGTGTTGCAGGTTTGGCTGCTCTCCGATGTATTTATCGCTTGTGGATTTTGGTGCTGGTGGTTGGCTCAGCGGCGGAGATCTCATCACCTGTCCCCTTCTGGCAAAGATGCCTACCTCTTCGATTTCGCTCTCGATTTCTGTTGAATTTGTTTGGAAACTCATTTTTGTTGTTGGGTCCCAACTCCGGGCCGCTATCTCCGCTCGTTGCACATAGTCGCTATCAGTGATCCCATGGTTATCTATGCAAGCAGTGAGGCCATGCAGGGGGTTGACACGGTCCTTCATGGGGACCGTGTTCAGAGCCAGATCAGCGCAAGTCAGGAATGTGACATCTGACGCCTAGTACCTAGTGCCTGAGCCTAGACGAGCATCGAACGTACCCGAAGACTTGCCAAGTTATTACCGGGACGGGGGCAACCGCGCTATTAGCCCACACGCCGTTTCAGGAAGGTGTCACCCTTCCTTACTCAGGGAACAGGATAGCACGATTGTCAGCCTTTAGCGTCGAAAGTAATTCTCATCCTTAACATGTCCGTTTTCCGTGTCGTACCAGTATATCGTAATCAGGATCTTACTGGCGTCAACCCTGATGTGCTCGGCACTCCCTACGTTGCTCCTGTACACGGTATTTCCCCCGTGCAATCTCCATAGGCTTTACCGCGCCCTTACTCGCGTTGTCACCCGATTAGTCGCCTTCTACGACAGGGACAGGGACCAAGACCCGAAGTGCTATTCTAGGCCGGCAGCTCCACGGCTCAATGCGGATGTTTGTATGTTTGTATGTTTGTATGTTTATATGTTTGTATGTTTGTATGTTTGTATGTTTGTATGTTTGTATGTTTGTATGTTTGTATGTTTGTATGTTTGTATGTTTGTATGTTTGTATGTTTGTATGTTTGTATGTTTGTATGTTTGTATGTTTGTATGTTTGTATGTTTGTATGTTTGTATGTTTGTATGTTTGTATGTTTGTATGTTTGTATGTTTGTATGTTTGTATGTTTGTATGTTTGTATGTTTGTATGTTTGTATGTTTGTATGTTTGTATGTTTGTATGTTTGTATGTTTGTATGTTTGTATGTTTGTATGTTTGTATGTTTGTATGTTTGTATGTTTGTATGTTTGTATGTTTGTATGTTTGTATGTTTGTATATTTGTATGTTTGTATGTTTGTATGTTTGTATGTTTGTATGTTTGTATGTTTGTATGTTTGTATGTTTGTATGTTTGTATGTTTGTATGTTTGTATGTTTGTATGTTTGTATGTTTGTATGTTTGTATGTTTGTATGTTTGTATGTTTGTATGTTTGTATGTTTGTATGTTTGTATGTTTGTATGTTTGTATGTTTGTATGTTTGTATGTTTGTATGTTTGTATGTTTGTATGTTTGTATGTTTGTATGTTTGTATGTTTGTATGTTTGTATGTTTGTATGTTTGTATGTTTGTATGTTTGTATGTTTGTATGTTTGTATGTTTGTATGTTTGTATGTTTGTATGTTTATATGTTTGTATGTTTGTATGTTTGTATGTTTGTATGTTTGTATGTTTGTATGTTTGTATGTTTGTATGTTTGTATGTTTGTATATTTGTATGTTTGTATGTTTGTATGTTTGTATGTTTGTATATTTGTATGTTTGTATGTTTGTATGTTTGTATGTTTGTATGTTTGTATGTTTGTATGTTTGTATGTTTGTATGTTTGTATGTTTGTATGTTTGTATGTTTGTATGTTTGTATGTTTGTATGTTTGTATGTTTGTATGTTTGTAACGTGTTTGTCTGTAGCGCTGACCCACATTAATATAAATTTGACCCCCTTTCTGATGACCGATTGATTTGAAATTTGGAATACACCTTCATCTCTGTAGTCATTATAAAACTGCGTATTTCATGATCTTTAAAATTCAAGATGGCGGCCGCTATAAAATGGCGGATCACATATTTTCCCAAAACCTCATCGATATGGGTTTCCCAAACCCCATCAATATGGGTATCAAATGAAAGTGCTTGACTAGTAGAACACAGTTATTTATGAAAAATGCAAATCCAAGATGGCTGTGATTTATGAAAAATGCAAATCCAAGATGGCTGCCACTACCAAATGGCGGACTACATATTATGTCAAAACTCCGTTAATATGGGTATCAAATGAAAGGGCTTCACTAGTAGAACACAATTATTTATGAAAAATGCAATTCCAAGATGGCTGTTATTTATGAAAAATAAAAATCCAAGATGGCTGTTATTTATGAAAAATAAAAATCCAAGATGGCTGCCACTACAAAATGACGGACTATATATTTTCTCAAAACCTCATTAATATGGATATCAAATGAAAGGGCCTGACTAGTAGAATACGATTATTGATGACAAATGCAAATCCAAGATGGCTGCCACTACCAAATGGCGGACTACATGTTTTGTCAAAACCCCGTTAATATGCGTATCAAATGAAAGGTGTTGCGACCCAGTTGCGACGATCTTGTTTCGCCTTGATCGATGAGTTGAAACGAATGGCCTACTCTCAGATACACAATATGGGATCCGTAGGGGCAAGGGGACGAATGATTCTCTTGCGTTGCTTTCTTCAGAAATTCAAATGGCTTACGCCGAAAAAAAACACATGGCTTCAGTATTCTTGGACATAAAGGGGTCCTTTGATTCTGTTTCAATAGAGGTTTTGTCAGACAAATTACACTCTCGGGGTCTACCGCCTCTATTGAATAATATGTTATATAACTTGCTTTGTGAGAAACATTTGAATTTTTCTCACGGAGGTTCGGCAGTAAGTCGGATCTCTTACATGGGCCTCCCTCAGGGCTCATGTTTAAGCCCCCTTTTGTACAACTTCTATGTAAGCGACATTGACAATTGCCTTACACAAAATTGCAGCTTAAGACAACTTGCAGATGATGGAGTAGTGTCTGTCGTAGGATCAAAAGAATCCGACCTGCAAGAACCCTTACAAGATACTTTGAACAATTTTTCAACCTGGGCCATTGGGCTAGGGATCGAATTCTCCACGGAGAAAACAGAGATGGTGGTTTTTTCTAGGAAGCATAGACCAGCAAAACCAAAGCTTCAACTTTTGGGTAAACCGATCACTGTCATTCAAGTATCTTGGGGTCTGGTTCGACTACAAATGTACTTGGGGGCCCATATTAGGTATCTGAGTAAAAAATGCCAACAAAGAATAAACTTTCTCCGTACAATTACCGGCACCTGGTGGGGAGCCCATCCCGAAGATCTTATAATGTTGTATCGAACAACTATTCTCTCAGTGATGGAGTATGGCAGTTTCTGTTTTCAATCAGCTGCCAAAACACACCTCATTAAACTCGAGCGAATTCAGTATCTTTGTCTCCGTATCGCGTTGGGATGTATGCCCTCAACGCATACCATGAGTCTCGAGGTTTTGGCAGGCCTACTCCCACTAAAAGATCGCTTCAATTTATTATCTCTTCGGTTCTTCATCCGGTGTAAGGTCATGAACCCATTGGTGATCGGAAATTTTGAGCAGCTGATCGGGCTAAATTTTCATTCTGGATTCATGACTTCATATCATGAATTCATCTCCATGCAGGTTGATCCTTCTTCGTATATTCCCAACCGTGTTTGTTTTCCTGACTACATCAATTCCTCTGTACATTTTGATCTGTTCATGAAGGAGAAAATCCATGGAATTCCAGATTATCATCGATCGGGGATCGTTCCTACGATCTTCAATGCAAAATATGGGCGTATCAATTGTGATAATATGTACTTTACTGATGGGTCCTTTATGAATGAGTCCACAGGATTTGGAGTGTTCAACGAATTTTTTAGCACCTCCCACAGTCTTCAGAATCCTTGCTCAGTGTATATTGCTGAATTGGCAGCAATACACTGGGCGCTGGACAGCGTCGCCTCACGACCTGTTGAACACTATTACATTGTAACGGATAGTCTTAGCTCTGTCGAAGCTATCCGTTCAGTGAGGCCGGAAAAGCACTCGCCGTACTTCCTTGAGAGAATACGAGAAATTTTGAGTGCTTTAACCAGACGCTGTTATGTCATTACCTTTGTCTGGGTCCCCTCACATTGCTCAATTCCGGGTAATGAGAGGGCTGACTCATTGGCAAAGGTAGGTGCAATTGAAGGCGATATTTATCAGCGTCAAATCGCCTTCAATGAATTTTATTCTTTAGTCCGTAAAAATACCATCGTTAACTGGCAACGTAAGTGGAACGAAGATGAATTGGGTCGGTGGCTTCACTCGATTATCCCTAAGGTTAGCCTCAAACCATGGTTCAAAAGTCTGGACTTGAGTCGGGACTTTATTCGCACCTTCTCTCGACTCATGTCCAATCACTGTTCGTTAGACGCGCTACTCTTTCGTTTTAATCTTGCCGATGGCAATATCTGTGCTTGTGGCCAAGGTTACCACGACATCGAACACGTTGTTTGGTCGTGCGAGGTGTATCTTGTTGCCAGATCGAATTTAGAAAACTCTCTTCGGGCCAGAGGAAGACAGCCCAATGTGCCGGTGAGAGATGTGTTGGCTCGGTTAGACCTTGATTACATGTCCCAAATATACGTCTTCTTAAAAGTTATCGATCTTCGTGTGTGATTGTCCTTATATCCTTAAATTCTCCTTTTCCTTTTCCTTCGCGAGAAATTAAATCCCTTCTTACTAACAATAGAATAAGGTGAAATGTAAATACATATTAGATATAAGATAGGCTTAAGAATTGAGTATGATGAATGTGAGTGCGAATGTGAGTGTGAACATTGTCAACATATCCTTATATCCCTTCCTTTTCCTGAAAAAAATGTCACCCTTCTAAACTCGAGCAAACCGCGAGTAATCGGTTCTCTACTTCATTAACACTAGAATTAATGAAAAATGATTATATATACTTGTAACAATACAGATAGGAGTTTGGCTCCTTTAAACTTATGTAACTGAGCCTGTAAAAATAAACGATTTAATAAAAAAAAAACATGTTTCTCCGTTACATAGAATAAATGTCGGACTAAATCGGACAATTCCTTTCTAGATTTTTACTCTTATCAATACATTCTACGATTAATTTTTATCTATACAGATAGAAGAAGATATAGGAGTGCGTTTTATCACATCAAAATCCATTTCCACTTTCGAACGAAGATCAATTTCGTTACCGCAAACATCAAATGGACTTACATCGCTTGCCAATAAAGGGTGTGTCACATCAAATTGCATCACGGAAAAAACGCTGTAGAAATTCGCCCAGTAGACCGACCCTTTTGAAAATTTTAGACAGTAAAATAAAAACTATTAAACAACTTTTGGCATTTTCTTTTTATTCATACTTCGAGCCCAAGCCCGTATGCTCGCACCTTCCTCTTTACCCCGTCCATAAGGTTCTGTACAACGTCAGGTTGTAGTTTTTTTTTTTAACAGAAATCCATTTTCTCTTGAAGTCCGCCTCCGATTTGACAACTTTTGGGTTCTTCCGGAGGGCCTGCTTCATAATCGCCCAATATTTCTCTATTGGGCGAAGCTCCGGTTTCTGCTTGAGAATCTCCTCCGGAACGCTGAATTTGTCCTCTGCGGAGAAGAACAACAGGCCCGGCAGCTGACGAAAGTCCGCTTTGACGTAGGTTTCGTTGTCCATTACCAGGCAATGCGTCAGCATTTCGGTGTACAGCTTCCGGGCTCGCGTCTTCCCCACCATGTTTTGCCTTTCGTCGCGGTTAGGAGCCTTCTGAACCTTGTATGTACGCAGGCCCTCCCGCTGCTTGGTCCGCTGGACGAATGAACTTGACAAATTCAGCTTATTGGCGATATCCCGGACCGAACTTCTCCGATCACGTCTAAACTGCTTAACTACGCGCTTGTGATCTTTTTCACTGACGGAGCATCCATTTTTGTCGTTCTTCACCTTCCGGTCGATGGTTAGGTTCTCGAAGTATCGTTTTAGTACTCTGCTGACCGTGGATTGGACGATTCCCAGCATCTTACCGATGTCCCGATGTGACAACTCCGGATTCTCGAAATGAGTGCACAGGATTAATTCACGACGCTCTTTTTCGTTCGACGACATTTTTCCAAATTTACGAAAAATTGACAGTGAAGCATGGCCAACGTGATCTATACACTCTTATCTGATTATAAGCGAAAGCTGAAGATATAATTCCTAAAAATTAAATTTCTACAGCGTTTTGTCCGTGATGCAATTTGATGTGACACACCCTTTATGTAATTGTAGAACAAATGCGAATTGAACTTTTCGAAATTTCCCATTATTTTTCGGAGTTTTCCCAAAATTTTCAATTGTCATGTTTGGTTGGAGTATGTTTGATTGAAATGTGTGTAATATTTTTATGGGACCATCTTTCCTTTCCAGAGGAGGAAGGGGTGTCATACCATCATAGAAACATTTCTCACACCCAAAAACCCTCACATCCCAAATTTGCGAGTTATGTAGAAGTTTGTGTTTCATTTGTATGGCAGCCCCCATGCCCTTAGAGAGGGGGTAGGTGTGTCGAATCACTATCATTTGTAGACCACCCTCTCCCCCCTTTTAGAGAAGGGAAGGGGGTGTCTTACATCTACAGATACATTTATTGCACCCTAAAACCTCCACATGCCAAATTTGGTAACGTTTGCTTGATTAATTCTCGACTAATTTGTGTTACATTTGTATGGCAGAAGTCGCATAGAAAAAATCGTGCAAAACTTCACTAGCAGCTTTAAAAAATCGTGTTCGGTACACATTTTGAAAAAAACTTTTTTTGTGCAGTAGATAGGGATCGCATAAAAAAAGTTGCCCCCAAGAAAATACTTCAAATCCACGCCATTCACCGTTCAATTTCCTTTTGTTTCCCTGTGCAAAAACTTAGAAAAACTTGGAGCATTATGAGAGGAGGGGAATGATTTCAGAAGTGGATAATTGAGACACAAATATGCGCACTGAAATGCATATAAACCATCGGAAAAAAAACTAAATGGACGATAACTTAGTCAAATATGCTTCTTTTCAAACACCGCACAAAAAAATCGCACAAAAAAAACCGCACTAGAACAAAAAATCACACAAAAACAGGTTTTACTGTATATATAAAAATAGAATGTTGTCTGTCTGTCTTTCTGTCTTTCTGTCTGTCTGATTCTTATGGACTCGAAAACTACTGAACCGATCGACATAGAAATTGGTATGTAAGGGTTTTTGGGGTCGGGGAAGGATCTTATGACAATGCGAGACCCCTCCCCCTCTCAAAGGGAGGCTGCCATACAAATGAAACACAAATTTCTGCATAACTCGAGAATTAATCAAGCAAATGGAGCCAAATTTGGCATTTGAAGGTTTTAGGGAGTAAGAAACGTTTCTATGGTAAGTAGACACTCCTCCCCCTCTTTAAGGGGGGGAGGGGGCTGCCATACGAATGAAACACAAATTTCTGCATAACTCGAAAACCAATCAAGCAAATGGAGCCAATTTTGGCATCTGAAGATTTTAAGGGGCAAGAAACGTTTCTATGGTGAGCAGACACTCCTCCCCCCTCTAGAAGGGGGGGGGGGGCTGTCATACAAACCAAACACAAATAACTGCATTACTCGAAAACTAATCAAGGCAATGGAGCCGAATTTAGCATATGAAGGGCAAGAAACGTTTCTATGGTAAATAGATACTTCTCCCCTCTCTTGACACACATGAAACACAAATTTCTGCATAACTCAAAAATTATCAAGTAAATGGATCCAAATTTGGCATGTGAAGGTTTTAGGGGAATATAAATGTTTCTATGGTGGTGAGACACTTCTCCCCCCTCTCTAAGGGGGGATGCCATACGAATGACACACAAATTTCTGCATAACTCGAAAACCAACTAAGCAAATGGTGCCAAATTTGGCATCTGAAGGATTTAGGGGGCAAGAAACGTTTCTACGGTGAGCAGACACTCCTCCCACCTCTCGAAGGGGTGTATATGTATGTAATATATGCTTATGTTAGCCAAAGAATTAAATGTAAGTAATTAAATTTTAAATTTTATGAAATAAGCACATCTTTTTCATCCAATATCTTACTCTGTGATTGACGAATATAGGGGAACCGCGGGTATTACGGAAATTGGGGGTAGATAGGGATCGCATAAAAAAAGTTGCCCCCAAGAAAATAACTCAAATCCACGCCATTCACCGTTCAATTTCCTTTTGTTTCCCTGTGCAAAAACTTAGAAAAACTTGGTGCATTTGATGAGAGGAGGGGAATGATTTCAGAAGTGGATAATTGAGACACAAATATGCGCACTGAAATGCATATAAACCATCGGAAAAAAAACTAAATGGACGATAACTTAGTCAAATATGCTTCTTTTCAAACACCGCACAAAAAATATTGCACAAAAAAAACCGCACTAGAACAAAAAATCGCACAAAAACAGGTTTTACTGTATATATAAAAATAGAATGTTGTCTGTCTGTCTTTCTGTCTTTCTGTCTGTCTGATTCTTATGGACTCGAAAACTACTGAACCGATCGACATGGAAATTGGTATGTAAGGGTTTTTGGGGTCGGGGAAGGTTCTTATGACAATGCGAGACCCCTCCCCCTCTCAAAGGGAGGGTTGCCATACAAATGCAACAGAAATTTCTGCATAACTCGAGAATTAATCAAGCAAATGGAGCCAAATTTGGCATTTGAAGGAAGGGGTAAGAAACGTTTCTATGGTAAGTAGACACTCCTCCCCATCTTTAAGGGGGGGAGGGGGCTGCCATACGAATGAAACACAAATTTCTGCATAACTCGAAAACCAATCAAGCAAATGGAGCCAAATTTGGCATCTGAAGATTTTAAGGGGCAAGAAACGTTGCTATGTTGAGCAGACACTCCTCCCCCCCCTCTAGAAGGGGGGGGGGCTGTCATACAAACCAAACACAAATAACTGCATTACTCGAAAACTAATCAAGGCAATGGAGCCGAATTCAGCATATGAAGGGCAAGAAACGTTTCTATGGTAAATAGATACTTCTCCCCTCTCTCGACACACATGAAACACAAATTTCTGCATAACTCAAAAATTACCAAGCAAATGGATCCAAATTTGGCATGTGAAGGTTTTAGGGGAATATAAATGTTTCTATGGTGGTGAGACACTTCTCCCCCCTCTCTAAGGGGGGCTGACATACGAATGACACACAAATTTCTGCATAACTCGAAAACCAATTAAGCAAATGGTGCCAAATTTGGCATACGAGGTTCTAGGGGGCAAGAAACGTTTCTACGGTGAGCAGACACTCCTCCCACCTTTCGAAGGGGTGTATATGTATGTAATATATCTTCTTCTTCTTCAATGGCACTAACGTTCCTAGAGGAACATCGCCGTCTCAACGTAGTATTACTTGCGTCATTTTTATTAGTACTTAGTTGAGATTTCTATGCCAAATAACACGCCTTGAATACATTCTGAGTGGCAAGCTCTAGAATACGCGTGATCACAGTGCAAGTCGGAGGAAATTTCTTTGACGAAAAATTCCCCCGACCAGAACGGGAATCGAACCCGAACACCCGGCATGTTAGTTATGACGCTAACCACTCGGCCAAGGGAGCAAAAGTGGAAAAGGGAAACAAAAACCGAAAATCATACATGATTCCGTGTGTGGATGTAATTTTAGCTGCTTCGATATTAAGCATTTTGGATGGTTTAATATAAAAATTCAACTCGCTGATGGTTATATTCCGGTTTGTGAGTTAACAGTTAAATTCTGTTTAATGTATCCTAAGGAATGCCCTGCGTCTATAAATGGAAATAAAAAGCAAGGAGGAAAAATGATGGTTTATTATTTTATTCATACTTATACTTTTATACTTATCACCGACCATCTAAATGTTCCGATTTTCGGATATCATTGTTTCGATTGTCTCTGTCATTTTACTCAATTGCTTAAATGTAGATAAAAAGCATTGTCATCAGTATGGAATGAAACTAATATACTGCTTGAATCGGAGGAATCCAATTCAAGAGTTTTGAAATATGCTTACGAATATTTAATATTATTTAATAAAAAATAATGTTCCCATGAATATTTATATCTCTATAAATTTATTTTTATTAAAACAATTGAAAAAAATCTTTGTAATGTCATCAATTTTCTATTCACCCATGGTTCTCCAAAATTGTCATCGATGCGTGATACAGTGTTGTGCGTTGTCTGTAAGCCTATGGGCAATTAAGCATGAAAACGGGTTATAGTTAAACTTTACGCTTGTTGAGAACGCAACAGACCAGTAAAATTATCGTCCACCTTGTCACCCTTATCAGAATAACTCGCCGATGATGCACGTTTCGCTAACATACGATAGAGGAAGGAGATCAAAGGAAAAATAATTCTGGTGTCATATCTGCATCTGATAACATCTTTATACCCTACGTTGTATATGGTTCAACCAACGAATAGGTTTATCAAAGGACTTCTTAATAATACAAAGTTAGTCAACCAAACATGCAGAGATAATTGCTAAACCATGCCTGTGCACTCTACCTGTAGCCATCGTTCGGAAAAATGCTTTTGCTGGAAGCGCAAATGAAGAGCATAACCGGCAAAGTGCAAATCCTAACATGCTTTATCTGAAAAATTTATGGGCACATGATTTTACATGCTTCACGTGGATTCAATTATCGACACAAGCAGTGTGTATATGTATATCATGTATATCAATAAATGACGATGATTTTGGTGTTTATATTTTTAAAACTCTATATTTCTACTTTACTTCTTCATGCATTCACAGCTGTAAGGCATTTCCATATCAGAATTGATGATCATGATTGCATCTTAATGTTCAAACAAACCATACAAATGCCCGAATTGATTAGATGATAATATTCAATGGATCATTAGCTACCACTAGATAATATCCATAGCGAAGAAGCTGCTGGAGGTGTGAACTTAATGACTCGCATGCTATTAACATTTAAATATCAAATCACTTCATAGCGATTATGGTAGTCTTATGGAAATAATTACCAAATCATAGTGAGTGGTTTCTCCAAGGTGACATCCCGGAAGCTTTTGTTGAATCTAAACCTGGCGACTCAAATCAAATAAACTTTGGTCTCTATTTATGTTCAAAATACATATTTTATGTAACATATCATTTGCGTTCAGATGAACTATTGCTTATATAGATTTTAGACTTCGAATAAACTAAACAACAAAAAAATCATTAGTACAACAAATTTACATTTCAAAGTCCGCCATCACTGATTCTCTTGTTTACGTTGAAACAGTGTTACTGGAGATGCTTAAACTTTCGCTCTCGTCCTAGATTCCTTCCTGAGTGATATCCTCGGTCGAAAACCATTCTCATCTGCATCGAATTCTATTTCATAGAACAAATCATCTTCAAACATCTGGCTCCATGTACCTTTCACCGTCAGCACCATCGTGCCATCGGATGTTGTCGTGAGTAAACCTACTTCACTACGTACTACACCGTTTGATAATGTGTACCTAGAAATACATAAACGGTGAAAGCATTTCTATAATATGAAATAGATAGCATTTTAAGGGCATTGATCTAAAATCACAGATTCTTCCTTCGTTTACTTGGCCTGTTTCTGCCCTTTCTCGCAAAACTTCGCTGACATTTTACCATTCAACAAATTTTATTTTTTTTTATCTGTATTATAGTGACTTTCAACGCTTTTTGGTTGGTTCATCACTTTTACTTCCATTTTTGGAAAAATGTCGGGAGTGAGAATTGAACTCGTGACCTTCAGCGTGAGAGGTATTGATGTTACCACTACGCTAGATAGCCTCCAACAAATTTTATGTTCTAACAGTTTTGAACTTCAAAGATTTGTTCTCTAATCTTTTGCAATCCTTAATGCAGCTTAGAAATTCCATCCTCCTACAGCTTGTTCGGTTTCTCGTCGCGAAACTGATCGTGCTTTTTTCTGTATAAAGAGTCAAAGTTGTTGCCATTAAGTGAATAAGTGATAATCGAGAAAGTGAAATACCTGGTTTGTGCGCGGTTAGGACAGCATATCTTAGCCGAGTTAAAAAAAAAGGTTGGAAGGTTTCCGTTATGTTCGTGAAGCGAGTCGCAAATGTGTTGAACCCATCAATCGTAGCAATTCACGTAACCAAACTCCATCAGATGCTCATTAATGTTAGTATTAGATACCTGTAGTGATTCTGCTAATTCATGTATTGTGTACCGAGGATTATCCTTCTTCAGTACCTCGTTTGCTCATCATCAGGGATGGCACTAACTTTCCAGACAATCCAATATTATAATGGTATTCATATGTATAACGTTCATTCCTATTATCATATAATGTACTACTTCTTATCTTACATGTTTTGGGGTCAGAAGCAGACCGACTTTGTCGACTCCATGGTATCTTCATACTTCTACCTAATTCTCAGCACAATTCTTAACATATTTAGCGATCAAGTCTGCCGAGTTCTCTGACGATCTTTGGATTTTTCGTTTGTCATTTAGTCAAATTTATAGTGAATAATATCACTCTCACTTTTTTATATCTAATAACTGCTGCCAATTTAATTTAGCTCAATTGAAGTTTTCGTCCAAAAATACATTTTCAATTTTCATTGGAAATCATCCACTGACCTTGTCTCTCACATTAAAATTACACGTTCCAAAAAATAGATAATCTTCACAAGTATTCGATAAATTTCAGCATTAATTTACCCCAGTAACATCTAATAAACCAGAACATCCAAGAAATAGTTTTAATCTGGTATATAATACAATATTATAATCACAGACAATGGGTATGAATTTATACTCTCACAATTTACCACAGGTTTGGTTTTGGTATTGCACACCAGACATCGAAAATATTGAATATTCACAGGTGATAAAGTATCCTAATTTATTCGCAACAACTTTGACTTCAATTTAACCAATAATTCGTTTTTTGACAACACTATAGTATTATATTGAACCCCCTGCCCCATCGGGCTAACGCCGTATGATCCCTTATAAAAATATATATTTTGGGAGAAACACTATAGTATTACTTACATTAAATCGTATCCATCCGGGTTAACCTCATTTATTAACTCTCCAACAATCTCCACTGGGACTGATTTACTAAGAGCTAGTAATTCTGAGCCAACAATCAATGAGAAGATGAGTATAACGTGAATTCGTCGCTCCATTGCAGAACTAGTTTTTTGGATATCCAGCCGATCGTCATCCGTGAACAAATATGACTGTTCGGCACGCGCGTAATCGATAGAATCGAAACCAGCGCGATGTCCAGTTAATGGTATATATATAGAAAACCATAAAATAGCGAAAAAGAAACTTCTGATCTACTCTGTGTTCAAAACTAGTTCCGCATCTATTCTTAATTATTTCTTTATGTCCATGTTGTGAATTTAAAAAAGTCCAAACTTTTTTTTTGTTTTTTCTTCTAGATACAAATTAGACACCACTCATCGATGGAATGGTTTATCACCATCCAAAGAAACTTTGATCTCTGATTTCCGAGTCGGTAACACCCACTAACATTTGCAGACAGTAAACATACGATATTATATTACCTTTGGATTATTCAAATACGGTGCTTATTGTTCATGGATGTCGGTTTAACAACTTGCATTCTTGCTCAGGTTCGCATAACAGAGTTTGAATATTTATGGGATTATGTGTATATGTTATATGTTATCATTGCATATTAAATATTGATGTGAAACCATGATCCAAAAATCCTTTGTACCCTGTTATGTCTTAATAATCCTATAGTTTATGTTACGAAGTTTGAAATTCAAATGAAGTTCAGCCTTGAAATAATGATCATTTGGAGCTATAGTGTTTTTTCCAATTTATGGAATAATACATTATTTGTGATGCACAATAGTACTTAAGTTCTAGACTTAGTAGGGTTGGACCAATTACTCGTGGTTTACTCGAGGATAAAGAGGGTTTCTAGGGGTCTCTGGATACAGACATCTTGGCAACATAACGACGGAGTATCGCGGCCATTGGTAAACAAAAGTAAACGATAGATATTATCGAGAATAAAAGGTTCTTGTTCAAAAGTAAAGAAAATAATTCATCACAATTATTTTTATTATTTTTAAATTAAAAATAAGGTAAAATCTAGTGAATCATACATATTGCGATTTAAACAAAAAAAAAATAATTTTAGAGCGATAAAAGCAGTTAGACGGCGCCAGTGGTTGTATGGTTAGCGTAACAGCCTCACAATCCGATCGGCCTGGGTTCAATCCCAGCTGGCGTCGTTGGGATTTTCTGAGGCGAAAAATCTCTGGTTACGTCTTCCTTCGGAGCGGAAGTAAAAGAAGTTGGCCCGGCTCATGAGTTGTTGAGTCTGATAGGTAGGAACAGGTGGAGTCGCCTCCCTGATGTCGGTGATTGGCACTAAAGTGGCGGAAATAGGCCGACGAAAAATAAGCGAAGATAAAAAAAAAAAAAAAAAAAAAAGCAGTTAGACAAAAATTTACTAAAGATTAAACGTGAATGATTAGTTTGAACAATTGTAAAGTTTTAATAGAGTTTTCGTAGGACCTGAGAAGAGAGAAACCAATGTAATACTTACCTTGCATACCATTTATGTTTTAATACTTACCACATCAAAATACCTGATTCTAAAAGTATAATTTTGTCATTTAAGGCAGTATTCTAGTTTAGAAATTTGAAAAATATCTATTTTTTTTCTTCATATTTCTGTAGTTTAGGCATTCAAGAATAAGTCATAGAAGGGACTTATCGAAAATCCTATTATTTACCGAGTTAGAGCCATTTTAGTGATGCGGTATCTAACCTGATACAGCCTTAACAATGAACTTCAAACGCGTTTTCTCGAAACTAGTTTTTTCAAACTGGCGTACACGATATCTCAAGTTCTACTGAACCGATTCGTGTCGAATTTATATGGATACAATATGCAGGAATCTCTCTATCGCATGAACCACTAAAAATAATATTTTTTTAATTTTACTATTTTTAAAAAATCGGGAAATGTTAGAAAAAACGTTTTAAACCGCATTTTATTTTTCAAACGGCCGCCACTTTGTCAAAAAAGATGTTTTTGATTTGTCCGAGGTTCATGCCATAGCGGCATCTTTACTGATACAGAATCTGTTCGTTTTTTTTTTGTTTCAGATAACCAGAAGGGCTGGAATAGTGGACGCATAACTTTTTTTTTATCCCTCCCACTTCATCACCTCTTAACAATTCTCGTAATGAATATTTTTTCTCCGTACAATTTTTGTTTTATTGTTAAAAGATAGATGAACAAATAATAATATAATGGATACTAAATATATCCTTTGTTTTATTGTTACAGAGCTCGAAAAAACGTCCGAAATTCGTGTCTCTACACTAGAATACCCCCTTAAGGGATTTACCAAATAAAATATATATTAAACCGGAACACTACAGTTAGTGTGTACTATATAATACGAATGCTCAGCATGCGAACAAACATTTATTTATAAGAAAATATTGAAGTGATCGTTTTTGCTAGTTCTGTGTTGTGCTCTTTTGGTTTTCCATGCCAAGTTTGTTCTTTGGGCTTCGGTTGACAATATATCGAGCTATGGAAGAAAAGCTTGAAATTGCTCTCTCTTTCTTTCTCTCTCTCTCTCTCTCTCAGCTAATGGACCTTCTTTTTAAAATATTTCTGTGAAAATAAAACATTGTTCTCATGCCAATATGAATTATTTCGTGTTTGCATCGTGTTTGACTTTTGGTGCATTGTCCGCGATTTTCATTATCTTCGGTGACCCTTCCTCTCTATTCCGCGGATAATCGGATTACTACTGTACAAAAGCTTAATCTGAACATGGTAATTCTGAAATCTGGAATATATATATATATTTACATCAACTCATTGATGTTCAAATTCAATATCTGAACTGGAATCGATTGTTTATGAGTTGAACATTGCACAAAAAATCGTTTGGAACCACTTGAATAAGGCTGATACGGAAGATGCTCGATGTGACGCTCGAGTTAATACACAATATAGACCAATAGACCTCAAAAGAAGCTTGCGGAAATCGACTTCTCAGTTTTTCTTGCAATAAGACACCGCTCCGCTAGCTATCAGATAAGGCAAATATTACTCGACAAAACCAATTATGTCGAAAAATGATGCACTTCAATAAGCAAAAAACCATTGACTTGTAGCATGTTTCGAATCGAATAGATGCAATTGCGGCCTTATGCATTTAACTTTTATTACCCTGTTTCTGAAGTTGTGGTGACCAAAAGCGGTCAAAAACTGCATTCTGCCATCACTTGTATTTGTTTTTCCTAATAAGAAATTTCATTTATATTTTAATGATTTCCGGAAACCATAAATAATTACGAATTTAATGCTACCGGAGCGTTATGTTCCGTTGTAAAAATAACGTCCATTTAACCCTCCTGTACTCGCGTGCAAAATCATAACACGAATACTCGCGCACGGTGTCACAGACCGAAAATTAAACTACTCTGTAATGTGCCATTGTGTATTTTCCAGGCTTTATTGGCATTTATTTGAAGAAGAGGGTATGATTGAATGAAAAAACTCCAAAAAATATGTTTTCTTCGTCTTTATTATGTTTTAATAGTCATCTAATTCAGTCCCATCAAAACAGAGTAATTTTTGATACTTCAACACAAATAACGAAATTCGAATTTTTCACTGTTATTAATTAAAAGTAAGCAACAGAATATAATTCATGGAAGTATAAAGAGCTATAAAATAACATAAAAACGTATTAATCGATTGTGGTTTCATTGGAGTAAGAATCGAAACATAGCATAACTGCATGCTCGAAGCAAACATATTTTTTGCATTTCATGCAGTTGTTGCGTGTTTTTCGTTTTTTTTTATCAAAGAGAAGAATGTATAACGTATTCTAGACAATTACCAGATGATAAAGGTTCTGGAATAGAAAATTTGCATATTTATAATTGATAAGTTTAAGATTAGATTTGATTCGCATTTTTAAATAATTTAATCTGTGTAGAATCCAGCTCTTAAACCGACTGCTGAACGCAGCGTATCTTGAAAACGCACCACTAGTGTTGCGCAATTGGTCAGTTTTTAGGCAATTCCTTTTCCTCGATCACTTTTAATTTTTTTATCGTTAGAGTCACTATTAGCCGGTCACCAGTAGCCATAGTTGGAAAGTACATGTGTTATATCGCAATAAAGATTGGATTCTAGATTTTGGACTACGAGAAATATTAGCTTACTAAAAGTATACGCGTCGTTGTTTGGTGAATATTTAACCCCGAAAGTTTAAGCTCGTGATTCGACTCCCTGATGAAACAATAATATTATTTGTCTCTGTATTCTTGGTAAACTAAGAATTAATGCCTTTTTTAGATGGGGCATAAAAAAATTATATAGAAGAATTTCTAGGAACTTCCTTTTCTTTTTCTTGTTTTCTTGTAGATATTGTCCATTATAAAAAAAAATATCATCGAAACTGTAACTGTTAAAAATTACAATAAGCCACCGATTAGTTTATAGTGTACTGTTTACAATTCCTCCACAAGTTAAATTCTTTCACAAGTGTGTATATTTATGACCATTATATTTAGCGAATAACTATACGAATGTCAAACATTCATATTTTGCTTTTGAACGTATGAATCTAACGATGAATATATCGACGAATAGTTAATATATGGATCCGTTCAATCCAATTACAAAAGGGACTGAAATCAAATAGAATAGTCTGGTAATGATCTTATGCAATATATTCAATGAATATTCCACGCCGCTAACATAATTTTATACATTTCATTCAACAATATTCTAGAATATGAAAAATGGCACTTGTCCAAAAAAGTTACTCCTATACTCGCGTCGGTGTGTCAGACCGAAAGTGTTAAAAAAGTGGCACACGTCCCTTTTGTACCAACACATGCGATACGCTAAACGATGACGAACGACGAATAACGAAGCTAGAGAGAATCGCAAAGTCGTAGTGGTGATATTTTCTGAGAAATGAACGAATTATTGATTTCTCGGTCTGACAGACCAATGCGCGAGTATAGGAGTGTTAATTACACGCGACCATGGTGCTTACAAGTAAAGCATAAATTTCACACCTTTCTGATCAAAAGATGTAATGCTCAGTTCATGAGGCGGATGGGTGCGAAATTCGTCAATGAAGCGTAACTTTTTGCTTAACACACATTTGCCTTCATTGAAATGTTTCATCTATATCATCGTATGCACACATCTGTCTAAGAGTTAAATAAGTACCTATCCCTAATTATATCCTTCTACAGATGCATGAGAGTAGCATACATGAGTGCTTCGAAGCAAATCACTCTCGGACCAACTATTGATCATGAAGCATACACTTGAAAGAAAATGAATTAGCTATGGGGTCACATCAACGGTTTCGCGCGTGTTACTGAACACGTGTCATGTGTGGAACCATCAAATATGTTTACCGTCGTGTAGAGCTATTTTCAACACGTGGTGCTGCTTTGGATTTTTTTTCTTTTCAATGTTTTCAGAAACACTTTCTGTATTCATAAAATATGCGTTATTCTCATGGAATAACTTACATTATTATCCGCATTTCAAAATCTGCTAACATTGCTTATCGAAAAAAAATAAAAGTAGTAATGTACAGCTCCAGAAGTAGTTGCTTCATACCCATTGTGTTCACTATTTAAAATGGTCAATTTAACATCAATGGGCCCTATTATAGCGTCCCTGATATTTTCCTTTGGGAAACATTTCAGAAACGCTTAAATATATGTATATGTATATGTTTTGATCAGTATTTGTTTTCCGGTGTTTAATCATGTTGTAATTTACAATGCAGAACTTGATTCCACCGCATATTTCAGTGGCTGAAAATGAGTGGACAGACAAATCACCACCAGGTTGAACGACTCGTTGAACCAATGAAAGCGGATGTAAACATTGCTCGAGGTATTTGTGGAGGCAGTTCATTCTAATCCCGGTTAAGGAAAAGTGGGAGGAATTCAGTGAGGAGCTTAACGCACTGAGACCATCAATGCGTCTTAGTTCAGAATGACAGAAAGTAAGTGTTTCTTCTACGATTCATATAACTTCATAAGTAAATTTTATCATATTCTTTGAATTACTATCAACCGAATTTCCTACCTAAAAATTGCTTATTCCTGCTAACGTACATTAGTACTCACAAGCGCTCGGAGTTTTCGAACGCCGAGTGATCAGAACAATATACAGTGGTGTACAGGAAAACAGAGTATGGAGAAGGAGAATGAACCACGAACTGGCGCAACTCTACGGCGAACCCAGCATCCAGAAAGTCGCCAAGGCTGGACGAGTGCGATGGACAGGGCATGTTGTAAGATTGCCGGACAGCAGCCCTGCAAAGATGGTGTTCGCATCTAATCCGGTAGGAACAAGAAGGAGAGGAGCCCAGCGAGCGAGGTGGTTGAACCAGGTGGAGCAGGACTTGGCAAGAATCGGTGCAGCCGGGAGTTGGAGAACTGCAGCCATGGACCGGATTTATTGGAGAAGAGTAGTGAATCAGATCTAATTTCAATGGGATGTAGAGTCATAGTAAATAAAAAAACATTAGTACGTGTTACTTTTGTCAGCAATTTTTTATTGCTATCCTATACCAAACTTTCCATATGCTAAAGCTGAAATGTCTTGCAAAACAATAATGATTTTTTTAAATTACAGATTTGGATTGACATGAAGTGAGAGGTAAAGAAAACACTAGCACACAACAAGCGAGAATTCAGGGCCACAGGTGGTGGCTCAATACAATAAAGCTATTGACGCCGCTGCAACAAGAAATCGACGCTAAAAGAGAATTACATGCAAAAAAAATTTTTTGCTAAAAAAGTGGAATTCATGTGTGACTCCTTACGGAATTCCATAGATTGCGGTTGTGAAAATACATGAAAAAGTTCATTTTCTAATAACTATTTTTTCTTGTAAAGCAAATTGTTCCATGTTGTCCCATCCATGCATGCATTACGCCTATTAAGCTTCATTCGTTGAGGGAACATCAGTTTTCGTCAAAACATAACCATATTAACACTTTTGGAAATATAGATATTTATAATTATCATAGCAGATGTCTCAAAAAAAGATTTGGCATCCTTTCTATAGTGCTTTGTGAAACATTTCAAACTCGTTTCAAAATATTTCAGCACCGGCACTGAAATTCGAGCAGAGTAACGAATCGAGCTCGATTTCTATAATTCCAGATTTTACTTGGTGTGATAGTGATAGTGATTCTATCGAATCCTCGATTCGATCTCTATAATACGGCCCAATATTTGGTATTAGCGTCACCGGAGCCGAAATACAATAGATAGCATTTTTATTGTTCGCACTGTCATTTAAATATTATTTGTATTGTTGCTACCTTGTTGTATGCAGTGTTTTGTCATTTTTTAGTGTTACGAAAATTCATATTTGGGATTTGGGGTATTTAAGTATACACGCCACCGGAGCGCAATTCTCATTATGAATAGATTTTTCTTAATTAAATTTATTCTGAGGTCAACGTAATGGAAACGAAGACCCCATCAATCGAGGATAAGGAACATAGGCGGCCCTAAGCCGCCATCGGAAGCGGCGGCCATTATTTTGAGATATTTCAATTTGAAGTTTGGGCTCCCACTAATTGACTGTGTCGGATCAAATCTAGCATTTTACTGCTCACGTGCCACAAACAGGATGTCAAACATAACACTACTTTTCATGTTGTAAGCACACATCGTCGTCAATTTTTGATTCAGAACTTTTAGAAATATGAAAAAAACAAAGTTATGTTATGCTGCTTGACAAGCAAAACTTCGTTCGGGTTTATCGTTCGCTTTGGTTGAATGCAATTACGTTTTTTACAGTCTGCTACACTGAACTTTTCGTTTGGAGCTGTTGTCAATTGTCCGAATGACATAGTCTATTTACAGTCGATAGATCATTATTTTCTGCATCCAATGGTGTAAGTAACTCAGTTTTGAAAAAAAATGGCGCTTGGTTCGTTTTGACAGAACCCCGATCATAAAATGTATTGTAAATGTGTTTGAATGTTTCAACGATCTATAAAATTAATCGAATGTGATCAACAAAACAGAACTAATGAAAAGATTTGAACGAAGATTTGATTAACGTTTCTTGATTCAATATAATTCATTCATATAACTGACATGTTTGATCTCTTAAAAGTGAAACGTAAGGCGAAAAAAATTATGTATTTCTGTCTTAAAGTAGAAAAATGAAATGAAGAAATTCAATTTCAATTTCGTTCGATTGTTGTCTGGGCGGAAAATACGCGATTGCCGTTTCCAAGATGGACGGTTAGATTTAAAACTGTTCATGAAATTGAAACAACGATACGTCAGACAGCTTCAATGGAGCTGATGTACCTGCCTATTTTGTAGCGTAATTTTTCGTCATTTTCATTCAATAGAGTATTCACATCGGTATTCTGAATTTTAAATACATACATTGTTGGTGGAAATCGTGTTTCGGGTCGTTAAAAACACCTCTTGATAGCAGTAGATACAGCTTCAAAGCTGAAAATTTATCTTTAAGTTTTACATCTTCATATTATTTATTGAGAACTTACATTTTGGTGTTTTCTTCGATAAACAAATTCAATTATAAATTTACCTTCTTCGACTAAGAGTTTTCTTCATAAACTTGCTCAACTGCACTTTCTATTATTTCTGTTTTCTTTTTCTGACAGTTCTCTACCATCCGTATTCTGTCAATTTGACAGCCCTGCTTTGCGTTCGTCAACTCATTCGTAAAAGGCGTAACCGGCACTCACTCAGACGTTAGGTGACGGTTGCACAGTGGGTCCGTCTACATCCCCCCGCCCGTGTAGTTCCGGTACGCCTGAGACCTCATCTTCCAGAGTATCTCGCTGACTTGGTTGCTGGTCGACCTATCGTTCCTCTCGTCGTATACACCATCGTTCTTTTAACTTGCCAGTCCTTCGACTTTACGACGTCCATGATGCGACCCCGAATCCAACCATTTCTCTTTCCTTCATCGACCACAATCACTAAATCTCCGGGTTTCAGTGGTTTCACCGGATGGAACCATTTGGTGCGCCTTGTCAGCGTCGGCAGATATGCGCGGACCCAGCGACTCCAGAATGTGTCCACTAGGTGCTACACCAACTTCCAACTATCCCGCAATGTTCCTGTATCTCTGGCCAAGGCCTGAGATGGTTGATGCACGCCTTTCGTTCGGTAGAGAAGGAAGTGGTTCGGCGTTAGTGCCTCTTGTTCTGCGTATTCTAGTGGGATGTATGTGAGGGGCCTCGAGTTTACCACCGATTCAGCCTCAAGCACAACCGTGTCCAGAACCTCGTCACTGGAATGATGCGGATGATCCGCGATCGCCGCCATCGCTGTCTTCACCGACCTGACCAAGCGCTCCCACGAACCTCCCATATTGGACGCTAGTGGTGGATTGAAGAGCCACTTGGCGTCGGAATTTGTAAATGTTACGGCACAGCCCTCGTAGATTGGTTTTAGTTGCCTTTGTAGTAAATGGTTTGCTCCAACGAAACTGGTCCCGTTATCAGAGCTGAATGTCGTTGGCGAACCTCTGCGTGCTACGAATCTCCTAATGGCCATTACGCAGGACTGGGTTGACAGACTGTATACTACCTCTAGATACACTGCGCTGATCGACAGACACGTGAATAGTGCGATGCAACGCTTGGCCAGACTACGACCCTGCTTCACAAAAACCGGTCCGAAATAGTCCAATTCCGTGTGTGTGAATGGTCGTATATAAACGATCCCCCGTTATTACTGGCTGTGGTATGGTCCGATGATGCAGAAACACTGCACGAAGATCCTCCTACAGAGGATACAGAATACATTTTTCACAACTGTCTGCCAGAATTCATCTGACTCCTTCAGGAAGCTTGGGCCGGTGTACCACCACGCCTTTGAATTGAAGCTGAGCCCGTCACCCCATTTCGTAGCTTGATCTGCGATATTAACCTTAGATGGAACTTTTCTCCACTCGTCTATGTCCGTTATGGATAGTATCTCTCCTACTCGGAAGCCAACAAACTGAAGGTAGCGTCGAGTCTCCGATCTCAGCCACGCTAGGACTGTAGAAGAATCGGATCAGAAAATCTTGCAGCGATCTATATTGATAACGCTTTTCTGATATTTTCTAACAATCGAGGTATCGAAAGCGGCTTCAATGGCGCTACCTTTGTCTTTGCTTCAATCAAGGCACATCGGAGTACCCCGTTACTCCAACTGCGGAGGTACGCGACGCATGCGTAGGCATTTTTGCTCGCATCCACAACGACGTTTATCTGCGATCCTGTTGTTGTGGCTCCAATGTCGGAAAAATAGCATATTGGTACGCGAACCTCATTGATGTTTGCAAGTAGTCCACTCCACTTGCGCCAGTCAGCCAGAATCTCTCCGCTGATCGGTTCGTCCTAAACGGGACCCGTCCACCAGATCCGTTGCATAAGTATCTTTCCATGAACAGAGTAATGCGCTACTAGCCCTAACGGATCGAATAACGACATGATCGTTTTCAGCACATGACGTTTGACGCTTTCTGGCTTTCTACTATTTTGCGAACGTCCTCCTTCAAACTGTTATCAAAGCTGAAGACATCCTCCGATGGCCTCCACACCATACCGAGCACTCTTTCGATGCACACCTCTGGATTTATCGACTTCTCTCTTAGGTAAACAGGGTTCGTCATAGACCCACAACAGGCCGAACTCCAGCCTTCCACCCACTCGTCGAGTAGTCTCTCGTAGGATCTTCAACGCTCGCTTATCTTCCTCTGATTGAGGGCATCGCTTTATATTTGCTTCATCGATTGCCAGGAACTGTCTAAACAGGTTTTGAAGTTTCGATACTTGTTCGTTGTACTCCACATGAGTGTTCATGTACTCCACGAGTCTAGTATCAGTGGTTGTTGTTGTTGTTGTATTGAATTATAGAGACTTTGAGCTGTATGACAGTCATTCGTCTCTTTGTTCCCCTTTACACACCGGAACAACCACTCAAAGTTACACAATACTTGTAGGTAATCATTTCAGGTGGGCGCAGGCGCCTCTTTTAGATTACCCTGGTACATGATACCAGGGTGTAAGCGTTCAAGTTTTGATTGCAGTATCAAATGTACTGAATCAGGTTAGCCTCTTTAAGGAAATCCAGAGTATTTCTTTCTTTCCGTGTGTCGTTCTGCAAAACGGCATCTAGGCCACCAGTTAAGCCGTACCTCCTACGAAGGTCCGCAGTTCGCATGCATTCCGTTAGAATATGCCCCACCGTCAGACGGGTGCCGCAACAGGTAGGGGGCTCTTCTTTCTTTGCTAGGAAGTTATGAGTCAACCACGTATGCCCGATGCGAAGTCGCGAGAGAATTCGCTGTTCATACGTGTTGGCTCGGTCCCTCCATTTGCCGGTTGATGCTTTAATTCTACGAAACTGCAGGAGAACGGAATTGTTCGCCCTTCTAATGAGGTCCTTACCAGGTATACCCATACTGGTAATGGAGCCTCTCCGTCCTTCGTTAGCAAGTCGATCGGCTTCCTCGTTCCCCGGGATCCCGGTGTGACCCGGAATCCAACATAGGATCGCACTACTTCCTCTTAGCTGCTCTTCAATTTCTTGAATGATGGGGTGTTTGATAGTACTACCCTCTACAGCTTTGTCGAGTATCCCAATGGCTGATGCGTCATCAGTGACGGACCCGTCAGTATAGACAATGCGTTTGTTAGCAAAGTCAGTACGTAGGGCCTCGTTCACCACCGCTTGCACCTTCTGGGGGTTATCCCCAGCCCTAACGAACCGTTTTACCCTCCAGCTGATGGAGGGAGGAATGGCATCCCAGGCTCTAGGAGAGCATCGACTTAACCGCAGGGGGCGAGGCAGTATCTCCCCCGTTAGGGTTTGATATTTTTGCCTTGCCCTAACCCCGTATGGGGTATCAAGCGATAGGTTGGCTGGGCACTCCTCCCACCTGACTAGTGCATGGATCATCCTCTGCACACATACCATCTCGAAAGGTGGTTCCCTTATCTCAGCAAGTAGACTCTTAATAGGACTACTATAAAACGCACCTGTGATTATGCGAATTCCGCTGTTATAGGCTGATTCCAACATATTAAAATATTTATCCGCTTTACTAGCGAGGATGATACCGTACACTAGTCGTGGGATTATCCAGCTTTTGAAAATATTCAAAAGGGAGTCCCGTGGGCTGCCTTTCAGCCTTCCTTTAATCGCTTTTAGAACGTTCAGGTGATCCGCGATCTTTTTCTTGACCAGTTTTGCATTTAGCTTGAAATTCAAGTTTCTATCAATCGTGACTCCGAGGAGTGTAGAGTTGAATCCCTCTGGGATAGCTTTCCCATTCATAAAGATAGGAGCTCTTTGTGCACCCCTGGCCCGTCGTCTTATTGACAAAATACTTGATTTCTCACTAGAAATCGTGAACCCAACTTCGTCTGCCCACATCGATACACTCTTGACTGCGCTCTGCAATCGATTCCTGGATCTTTGCACTAAGCCTGATGATATTAGAAGTATGTCATCCGCATAGAGGATAACCTTCACTCCATCAGGGATGAAATCGAAAATCGAATTCATTGCTACCAGGAAAAGAGTGACCGATAGGATTGCACCTTGGGGAACTCCGTTTTCGGCAATTTTCTCACTGGAAAAGCGATCCCCAACTGCTACTTTGAAGGTTCTGTCGGTTAGAAAGCTAGCAAGGTATGCCATCATTCTTCCCGCAAAACCCCAGTTCGCAAGCGTTGCCAGAATATAGCGCCGCCACACCTGGTCGTAAGCCTTAGTAATGTCTAAAAGGGCACAGGTGCTAACATGTGAGGGCTTGAAATGCTTATGGAGGCATACTTCGAGTTCTACTAGGTAGCTTTCGACTCTCCTACCAGAGCGGAATCCAAACTGCCGTTCGTCCAAGAGCTTCTCTCTTTCCTCAGTCAGTCTTCTGTTAACCATCTTTTCCATTACTTTCCCCACGCAGCTGAGTAGCGATATGGGTCTATAGCCACTGACACTAGATGTTTTCTCTTTGGACTTGGGTAAAGGTATTACGATCCCAGTCTTCCACACACTAGGGATGGTGCCACCCATCCATATGTCGTTATACACTTGCAGCAGCAAGCATTTCGCCGCGATTGGGAGGTGCTTTAACATGGGGTAGCCTATATCGTCTACACCGCATGCCTGCCCTTTCACTCTACTGAGTGCCCAATCAAATTCGGATAGGCTATAAACTTCGTTATACTTGTCCGAGTTGTGTGTTGGGAAATCGTGAGGAAGTCTTTCACATTCCTCCTTTAGCTCTTTGAATTGCGTAGAATAAACATTCGAAGCCGACATTTCCGCAAACTATTCGGCAAGAATTTCACTAGTACAAGCGGGGTCATCGGTAGTGGTATTACCGTTTACCAGCTTGATGGACTCTTGAATCGTCCTCCCACTAAGTGAATTGATTCTCTGCCATAACATTTTAGCTGGCAGTTCAGAATTTATTTCACTAATGAACTTTACCCAGCTATCCTTCTTAGATTTCCATACACACTTTCTAGCAACTCGCTGAGCTGTAAGGAAGGAAGTCAAAGCTTCCCTCTTTCTGGGATCGTCGTCACTCAACCTCCTAAGTGCTCTAAGAGTTTTCCGTCTAAGACGTATTGCCTCTTTAACTTCCCCGTTCCACCAAGGGACCCTCTTTCTACCGGGCAGCCCGCTAGTGCGAGGAATGTGTTTTGCAGCAGCATTCAACATAAGCTAAGTCAACTGGTCAAGATCAAGATGCGCGGAATCACGCACTGAGCGATCTATATCGTCCCGATACCCCATCCAGTCAGCTCCATCAAACTTCCACCTTTTACGGTATCTGATCGATGGTTTGTTCCTATCAAGGGTGATAATAATAGGAAAATGGTCACTGCTGAAAGTGTCATCAGAAGTAGACCATTGAAGCTTACTGGTTAATGTGGGGAAGACCATAGTCAGGTCAATCGCAGTGGTTTGCCCTGACATATGGTCTATTCTGGTGTGAGCCCCATCATTTAAGAATTATTGGCCAGCTCGATCACCGCCAAACCTCTACGGTTTGATTTGCTTGATCCCCAAAGAGGATCGTGCGCGTTCAAATCCCCTCCTAATAGGAGGGGAGCGTTAAAGTTTAAAAGAATTTGCTCGATCTCTTGCACCACCGCCCTGTGATTGTGAAATCTAGGGGGTATGTACAAGTTAAAGGCGATGACATGTACGGGGTACATGATTTCAACACCTAAGATCGGCAGGCTCGATGTTATTGAGCATTCTTTAAACGTGATATCCTTGCGGATACCAATGGCAATACCATCATCGGGGGTAGGATGTCCCTCTTTATAGATCCAACTATATTCTACGATGCTCTTCCAAGGGAAGATAGCATTCGGAACAAGTGTCTCTTGAAGTAGGATTATTGCCGGGGAGAACTTCCGGCTGAGAAGCTGTAAGTCTCCCACATTTTGTCGTAACCCTCTTATGTTCCATTGAATAATTAAATTCTCCGGAATATTGAAAATGAAAAATAAAAACACAGGGTCGAGTTAGCTTATGTCAATAATATTGGGATCAATACTAAGCGACGAGTTAGCGCTCGAAGGGGGATGCTCCGTTTTTCCACTCTTTTTGAGTGGCGGCGATAACCCCTCTGGGCTGCAGGGCTTACCAGACACGGTGTCCTTTTGCCTCTGCTTACGCTTCACACCGGCCACTCTCTCCACGAGGTGCATTTCCTCGGGGGAGAGTGCTGATATCGCTAACCCAGTATCAGGCGTGGAGTCGGGAGCCGTACTGGCACCCGAAGCCGCGCACTGAGCATCCCCTCTAGGGGGGGTAACCCTTGGGGGTAACGGTACAGCAGCAGCACCAGAGCTAGGCTTAGGTGCCACGCTGGCCCTACCCTCCCCAGAGGAGGATGAGGTGCTGGGTTTGGACTTGCCGGTGCTAGGCAAGGAGCCAGACCCAGACTTAGAGACGGCGCTGGAACCCCCAACCTAAGCGGCGGGTGCCGCAGTCGATGTGGGTTTCCCAGCTGCCGATCTCGTGGTCCCCTTCTTTGCAGAAGGTACCTTGGGAGGAGTGGGCTTACGAGGATTTGAGGTGAGACCTGCACCGGGCCTCTTACTCAAACTAGTAGCTTCCCCTTTGGGAGTGCTACTACCCTCAGATAATTTGCTGGTTAGCTCGTTTACGACCTTCTCCAGCTCTGAGATCCTCTTTTTCAATTTTCCGATAAGAGCCTTATCGGGGGACAAACGCGTTGGTGCGCTATTGGTGCTGGCACTCTTAGAAGTGGCACTTGGCGCAGGGTCAGCTATCTTCGAGGACTTTAAGACAGCCGCATACGACGTTGCCGCCGTTTTGGCCGTCTCGAGTTTCCTTGCTTCTGCAAAGGAAACGTTAGCATTCATCTTTGATGATATTTTGTTCTTTGAGAAAAACAGGGCAACTTCTGCTGTTTAAGCAGTGGCCGTTGCTCCTGCAATTCCTGCAGAACAGTTCATTGCCGCACTTAATTATATCTGGGTGCTCTTGCGAGCATCTCCAGCACACCGCCTCTTTTTTCCCGCACTTGACGGAAATATGGCCAAATTGGTAACATTTAAAACATTGTGTTGGTTTGGGAATGTATTTTCTGGTCTTAATGACCAGAAAACCCAACCGAACACTTTCCGGCAGAATGGACGTATTAAACGTCAGGATAAGTAGAGGAGTGTTCACGACAACTCCCTCTACTTTCTTTGTTACGCGCTTAACTTTTATGACTTGTTGAAGTTTTAACTCCTTCTCCAAGTCACCTTCCGTCATATCTGTCGCATCGCGACAGAAAACCACCCCCATGGACATATTAAGGGTGGGGTGGAACGAACTTTTCACCTCTGTATTATCGATGAGTTTTCCAATTTTCACCAGCTTTTCAGCTTGGCTCCTGTTGGAAACTTCAACGATATACTTTCGACCTCTATCACTGGTCCTAGCTCCAACGATATACTCGCTGAAGTGGGCCAGTGATTTACTGATAATGAAGGGATTCCGAGGAAGCCCTTCCCCATTTTTGGCCTCTAGGACCAGAAAGGTGGTACCGCACACCACACTACACGCCGCGCTACTGCTATCTACCCTCTGGGGATAGATAGTCTTCTTCTTATTCGTTTTGGATTTGATTTTTGTAAAACTCATAAAAGACCCACGAGTCGCTAGGGAAACACCGGTTCGCTGTGCCAGAGCCCTGCAGTAACACAGTAGGGTCAAAATTACTGTGGGGGTGCCCTGGTATCCCACAGGTACCGTTAACGACTTCGTATTTGTATCGCCCCCTCCGCCATTCATCCATTGGCACGGTTACTGCACACCGTGGAATTAGGGGCCCGAATAGTCCATTTAGCGTTATCCAGGCTGCACCACGAGGAGGCGGACTACGCTACAGCACAGTATCAGTGGTGTGTCGCACATATAAACACAATTCAAGCCGTGTATTTGCTACAACCAGCTCACTATTACTGCTATCTCGACTCTTGAGTGAACTGATCAGTTTAGCGTTGTCTACCCCGATAATAAGACTGGGAGTGACTTGGCTATAACTACTTAACGGTATCTTCTTTATATATGGATGATCTACACAAAGTTCTTCGTAACTCACAGTTTAACTGGGAAGTTTTAAATGTCCCACCGTCCTTGCTTTCAGCGGAAATTGCTTTTTCTCATTTCTCCCAGCGATTGTAATTTCAATGCGTTGTGACTCTTTCTTCATTCTCGTGACGTCTCCCGTCCAACAGAGATCAAGCGGCTCCCTAGGTCCTTCAACTCCAAAGGATCCGATACTTCAGCTTCCATCATCGTCGACAAAGACCCATCGTCAAGGAAAGCATAGACGTTAACGCGCTTCCCGTTCGCGAACAACGTTACAGGAAGATATCTTAGCAATGCTGATGATGTTATAGAGTAATGATGTTGGTGTGCAACGCTATTGCTGAAAGATGTTGATGGTGTGAGTGTTCCCAGCTCAGTTGTCCTCGAGAGCAGCAAATGATGATGACGCCTACGACAGTCCCCAACTCCACATTCTTTCTTGGAGCGGCACGGCCACGATCGATGAGGCATGAGACAAATTCGACACAATCCCTTCAACTTCATCACTTTCCACCGTTTATCTACATCCAATTTAATGAATTCTGGATACACGGCTATACGATGTTCAGTGCTCTCACAGTGGGAGCATGGTCTGCTAATTATATTCACAGTTTCCTTCTGCTGCGGCCTACTAACTTCAGGTCTGTACGTGGAAGAAGCTTGCTGATGAATGAAAAGCTTCTCTTTTGCCAGTTTCTCCTTTTTATTTTTCTCCGATCTTACCGCACTTTCGTAACTTAGATCCGTGTTCAATGTGCCTTCGTTTGCCATTGTTACCAAATCCGTCATGAAATGATTGAACGTCTCCAAATCGACTGTATGAAAGGACGCCCATTGTAGCTTCAAGATTGGGGGAAACCTATCCACCATCTCCAGCAACAACATCGGATTGCTAACGTGTTGTCGTTGGTTTGCCAGTATCATGTGCTCAACCAAATTCCTAACTCCCATTCCAAATTTGATTAGGGGGTTTTCAGATCATCGCCCCTGGGCGAATGAATTTCCTGCATCCGTTTTAGTAGCGAGTTAATGATGACTTCTGGTCTTCCGTACAGTCGTTCCAATTGTTCAGCCGTTGGCCCATCGCACTACCCTGACGAACACAATCATAATTATTCTGTTGCGTTAGTGCTGATCGTATGTTCAAGTCTCCGAACGTGATTGTAGAGAATGGGAATTGTGTAAATAAAAATGATTTAATTAGCAAATGAAAATGATTACTATGTGTCTCGTCATACTCAAAAGATAAAGAATAAATTATTATAAAATATAACTTGAAACATCAAAATGATAATTAATACGTACGTAATTAGAATATTTGGAAGCCCCTCGGCGGTCGTCCGAAATCAAACGAATGTCGGTGAGCGCCACAAGTCCGAACGAAACGTTCGGATTCTCTTGGCTACATTCGCAGCGGACTGACGTGCATCGAGGAGATACTCGGTGAAAAAAAAATGGACGGTTACGACAGTGATTGACTGCGTAGGCCACACTGGGTCACACTGAGAGGGCTTCAAATCCTTTTGGATGTTCTCGTGCTTTCGAAGGGCTTGCTGGGAAGAGAAAGGCTTCCCTCATGTTTCACAAACCGGACGCCTTTCCAGTGGGGCATGAACGTTTCTATGCCTTCGCAGCGTTGACGGACAGTTGAAGCGAGCCGAACAGATCTCACAGTAGTAGCGTTTCTGGTTTGAATGGATCCGTATGTGGACTTTCATGTCGGCTTTGGTGCGGAAGTCTTTGAAGGAAATTTTCTTTTGCAGGCTTATCTCACTTCTTAACTAGGCGAACCTAGCCAGAATTTTCACCTGCCCCCGGGCTTCTGAATGCCAAAGGGGGACTAGGCTCTGCGGAATGCACGTATTTGCATGCTCGTGCTGTTTTAGTCCTGACCGAGGAATCGTCGGACAATCGCGCAGGTGCTAAGGATGACCGACTTTTGGATGCCGGCCAATTCCTTCTCCTTATTCAACACCTTCAGCGCTTCCAGAAGTGTCTTCGGGACAATTCCAGTTCCAGAGAGAACGGCTGGAACAATTCTTGGGACCTCTCTTAGCCCCCACAGTTCCTTGAGCTCCACGGCCAATGGTCGGTACTTGCAGATTTTGCGACCGTGGGTCTCCTCCAGATTCTGGTTCAGTGGAATAGCGACATCGATGATGGTGACTTTGCGGTCGCTCTTGTCGTAAACCATTATATCTGGGCGGTTGTGGTGGATCGAGAGGTCGGTCAGAACAGTACGATCCCAGTACAGCTTGAAACGGTCGTTTTCCAGGACAGGTGCAGGCAGGTACCGGTAGTTTGGTACGTTGTCTTCCAGTAGAGCACATTGGAGCGCCAGTTGTCGATGAACAATACGGGCCACGTTGTTGTGGCGCTCGGTGTAGGCTGCGTTGGCCAAAACGGGACAGCCTCCCATGGTGTGCTCTATGTTTTCACCTGGTTGATGACACATCCGGCAAATGTCATCAACGTCTTGATGCCAGACGTACCGCCTGCAGTTTCTCGTCGGCATTATCCTGTCCTGGATGGCTATCATGTCGGCTTCTACTACTGAAGAGAGTCCACCACGCGTTAGCCACAAATTTGATGCGGTCTTGTCGACGTGTGGCCGGTCCAGTTGATGGGGGTGGGCACCATGCACTGCCTTCTGCTTCCAAGCTGCAATCTTCTCCTCCACTGTCTGCAGATTGCAGTTTATTTGGTACTCCGCTTGCACCAAGTGCAGAGCGCTGTATCCTCTGTCAGCGGCGCAGACAGCCCGGTATAGCGCGTTTTGGTTGGCGCGTTCTGCGAAGTACTCGCGCAGTTGTCGTACCTGGGCAACACACAGTGCAGAAATGTCGACGATTCCAAGTCTCCCTTCTTTGCGTGGTAGTGAAACTCTCTCCAGTGCCGATTGAGGATGGTGCATTCCGGCCTCTTTGAATGCTTTCCTCATCCTCCTCATTTGACTACACCATGTGCTCCCGTGGCCGAGTGGTTAGCGTCATAACTAACATGCCGGGGGTTCGGGTTCGATTCCCGTTCTGGTCGGGGGAATTTTTCGTCAAAGAAATTTCCTCCGACTTGCACTGTGATCACGCGTATTCTAGAGCTTGCCACTCAGAATGCATTCAAGGCGTGTTATTTGGCATAGAAATCTCAACTAAGTACTAATAAAAATGACGCAAGTAATACTACGTTGAGACGGCGAAATTCCTCTAGGAACGTTAGTGCCATTGAAGAAGAAGAAGAATACTACACCAAAACTGAAGGTCAACAGGGGAACCGCGAATGTGTTGATCGCGCGCACCTTGTTCCCCGCGTTGAGGAAAGTCCTCAGGACACAGTTCACTCGACGCCGTCCCCATACCTTATCTTATAGCCTGACCGTTCCTATTGAGCGTCCTACTGAGGGGGTTCAGTGCCAGACAAAACCAAAACGGGCTGAAAGAGTCGCCTTGGAATATCCCCTTCTTTATTTGCAGCGTTCTAGACTGCAACACATTTTCCCCATCACTAAGGTCCAGAGACGTGCTCCACTGCCTCATCGCATACTGCAGGAACCTAACGACGACGGGATCCATTTTGTAGAGCTCCAATATCCGGAAGAGAAACGAGTGAGGTATGGAGTCATAAGCCTTCCTGTAATCGATGTAGGCCATGCTTAGGTTCCGCTGGTTATAAACCGCCTGGCCGACTAAGGCTGCGTCGATGATGGCCTGGTCTTTGCAGCCATGCGTATTTTTCCTGCATCCTTTCTGCTCTTCTGCGATGATGTGATGTTGTTCGCAGTGAGCAGAAACTTTGGCGGTTATGATGCTGCTTAATATCTTGTACAGACTCGATAGGCACGTTAACGGTCTGTACTGTGATAGGTTCAATGTGTTGCTGTCTTTCGGGAGGAGGAATGTGACGCCACGGGTGGCGAATTCAGGGAGGTTGTGTGGATCACGTAGCACTTTGTTGAAGCACTCAGCTATCTTTGGATGTGCGACGGTCAGCTTCTTGTGCCAAAAGTTCTGAACACCATCGGGGCCCGGTGCTGCCCAGTTCCTCAGGTACCGCGAGGCTTCGCGGACATCATTCTCTCCGACGATCATAGCTGGCATCTCTCCAATTTCACCACAACTCTCCTCCTCCCGTCTTAACTACATTTGCCCTTCGCGATGTTATACTGGGGTTTCCCAAATACCAGCCCAGAAGTTCGTCACATCGCTAATATCTGGCAAACCTTCGCGATAGTCGGGCTTCTCGTCGCTAATGTGGTCGTAGAACGCCTTTTCGTTATCTCTGAACATCCGATTTTGTTGTTGGCGCTTTGCAGAGTCAGAGTAACGTTTCAGCCGTTTTGTTATGACGCTCAATTGCTGTACCAGTGTGTCGAGTTTTTTCCGTCAGCTGATGATCTCCCAGCTGGCGAAGTTCAGTAGGCCGCACGATCACAACTTGGCGAGATAATTTTGCCGATCTGCTGCCTCTTTTATACGCCATCAGTCTTCCAATTGCGGCGTGCTTGTTTAGGATCCGTTGCTCCAATCTCCTTCGCCATGTAGGCTCACGCCATTCACGGAGATGTTGGAGCAGTCCACCTCTTGGCCTAATACGGTATCCTAAACTTTTGGCGGTCGCCACAGCAGCACAGTAAACTTTCAGTTGCAGCTCCTCCATGTTCTCAGCATCAACCAAGTGCAGCGGAAGAACGTGCTCGTTCATGAGCTTTACTGCACTTGTCAGCCTGCGGGAATGCTTCAACTTCGGGATGCTGGGGCGCGACAATGGGTCTGTGTCGCGGAACTGTGAGATCGTCTCGTCGTAATGGAAGACCAGAACACGTAGTAGTTGTTGATCTGGCTGTGGGTCTTCCGGCTCAGGGGGTTGTTGTACTGTGGCCTCCACCGGTGCTGATTCGCGTGCCCCACTCGCGAATGAATTGCTCAGCCGTACTGAACTTCGCCTCGACACATCGCTTGCTCTGTTGTTCCTGGAGCTTATTTCTCTCTGCACCTGCTGCTTGATCTCGTCGATTTGCGTTTGGGAGAGCATGTTGTTGCGTACTATCGCTCTACGCTTCGCGTTCATCGCGTTCTGATCAAGCCTCCCGACGAACTCTGGATACGCTTCCTCGAACATTGTTAGTATTCGAGGGCGACCGCTCATGTCCGTCTCAAAAGCAGTGCAGACGAATTCGTTCATTTCGTGTGTACACATGATCCGGCGCCTAGTGATACCCACGAGTGTGGACGACTGTCGTCTGGCAGTCACAACACGCCTCGTAGGCGCAGCGTTTCTTGGGTAATGTCGATGCCTGCTGTTTCCGTGTGGCGGTAGCTCTTCGGGTTGAACCCGGCTGGTGGCCCGCTCTTGCACCTCGCCCTCCAGCCGCTGGCCGCTTGCTCTTACGCACGTTCCAGGACCAGCTCCAGTTCGGGGACCCTCCTCGGGCGATCGCATTCTAAGTATTCTTCGTGAACGTAGCTCCATTTTCTGGGTGTATCTCCTTTGCCCGGGAGACAGCGGGTTTGACAAGGTATATTAGAGTCCCACCTTGCCAGAGGAACCTTTTCGGGGCGCCGCCCCTAACATGGGGAACAGACGCACCCCTAAACCTCCAGTGACCCGGGAGGTCTTCCCCGGGAGAGATATAGCGCTCTGACTCGCTCGCACTCCTCACTTAGCCACTTTCGACACCCGTTCTCGGAGCCAAGACCAGGTGTGTGTTTCCAGTTCACGCCCGATCTAAAAATGTCGTCATATGATCTTCGTGGAGGCGTGAGATAGGAACATTTGAGACCAATTTGAATCCCATTTGAAACCATATAGATTTTTTTTTTATTGTATGAATAAATCATGTAACTTGAGACATTTGCCTCTTTTAATGCTACAATTTGGTCTACTTTGAAGAATATGTGAAAACTTATTCATTACTTAAATTACATCCTATTGGTTTCTCAATTACAACAAGCTAATTAATACTATTCAGGTGAAAAAGTAAATCCCGCTTGAAATTGTGTTTAGATGAACAATTTTTTATATTAGTTGGTAAACGATTCCAATATACTATGCCTCTAGCGAACAGCGACTGATTATCGTGTATTACGGAATGGAATTAACTTAGAAAATAGGTTATTAGGAACTTTAGTCGTTATCAAACGAAACAAGATAGAACAAACTCGGTACTTATAGAATTGGGTGAATGGGCATCCCAATAATTGTTTTTGTAAGGGCGAAACCCTTCCCATTCTAGGAATATTTAAAACATACCTTATGTAACAGTTCAAAGCTACTTTTAGTCTGTTCATTGATTGTTGAGTAGCATTGGTGTATACAAAGTCGCCATACATAAAATGAGGAAAAACTAACGCTTTGAAAAGCTTGAGTTTGACTTTGACGTCGAAATATTTGGTAACTAAGTTCAACTGTTTAAGCACACCGAAAATTTTGCCAACTTGAGAGTTGAAATGCGATTCCCAACATAAATTAGAAGTAAAAATTACGCCAAGATTGGTTAATTTGTTAACAAATTGGATTGGTTCGTTATTGATACTCGGTACTTATAGAATTGGGTGAATGGGCATCCCAATAATTGTTTTTGTAAGGGCGAAACCCTTCCCATTCTAGGAATATTTAAAACATACCTTATGTAACAGTTCAAAGCTACTTTTAGTCTGTTCATTGATTGTTGAGTAGCATTGGTGTATACAAAGTCGCCATACATAAAATGAGGAAAAACTAACGCTTTGAAAAGCTTGAGTTTGACTTTGACGTCGAAATATTTGGTAACTAAGTTCAACTGTTTAAGCACACCGAAAATTTTGCCAACTTGAGAGTTGAAATGCGATTCCCAACATAAATTAGAAGTAAAAATTACGCCAAGATTGGTTAATTTGTTAACAAATTGGATTGGTTCGTTATTGATAGCTAGCACAGGTAAGCCAGATGATGTTCTCAATTTAGATATAAACATTGCTTTAGTTTTGGAAGAATTTATGGGCAAAAGGTTTTTCTGTGACCAGCAATGAATTCGATGGTGTTACGGACAGCTGAGGCTTATCGCGGATCGAGTTACAGATCCATAAGATAAGCAATATTTGAGATTATATTTAGAAAAGACCTCCAAGCGAGGTATAGAAACGTTTAGAAAGGACCAATGTAAGGCAATTAAAAGATGTAAGAGCTCAAGTGTTTTGTTAGGCTAGAAAACGCTTGTAGTTCGAAATTATTGCCGGTCATAAATTCAGAATGGACGAATATTTAAATAGCGTCCGGTAAACAATTTAATGCATGCATCATTTAGGATGCATTTTTATTACCCTTTTCCATCCCTAGCTGCGCTCAGCCAGATACACCAGCAGGGTGTAATAAAATAAAAGGATGTTATTTAGAGCGAAGGATGGAAAGGGGAAATCCAAGAATAAGATAGGCGCACCGACGAGGTGCTATAAACTTAAGGTATTTTCTTAGGGTAGTGCAGCCGTCTCAGACTGCACGTTACCATACGCTAGAAGAAGGGACAAGGAAGGTAGATGATCTAAACGAAACCGATATGTTATCGGTTTTCAAGAGAGAGAGAGGAGATGTTCCTCGTCAATCTTAGTTTAAGGAACCATGTATATATTGTGAAACTTTTGAATAAATTTTTTAGTATTGTAACAGAACTCACGCGAAAGCGTTAAAATTTTTCTTTCAATAGAGAAATTTTTCATGGTGGCTCCAGAGAGGAGCAGTGAAGATTTCCAAAGTGGAAAAAAGTGAAACTCGCGAACTCTTCTCGACAGTGGATGCGAGAAGTGATAATTCGCGAAAATTTATCGGCAGTGGATGCCAACAGTGTTAATCGCGAATAAAAAGTCTTTTTCAAAGTTAATTCGCGAACTCTTCAAATAGCAGTGGATGCCAAAAGTGAAACTCTTCTCGGCAGTGGATGCGAGAAGTGATAATTCGCGAAAATTTATCGGCAGTGGATGCCAACAGTGTTAATCGCGAATAAAAAGTCTTTTTCAAAGTTAATTCGCGAACTCTTCAAATAGCAGTGGATGCCAAAAGTGAAACTCTTCTCGGCAGTGGATGCGAGAAGTGATAATTCGCGAAAATTTATCGGCAGTGGATGCCAACAGTGTTAATCGCGAATAAAAAGTCTTTTTCAAAGATAATTTGCGAACTCTTCAATCGGCAGTGGATGCCAAAAGTGTTTCTTTCAACCGAAATAAACATTGTGAATTGATTAAGAAACCGGCAGTGGATGCCAAAAGCGTTCCTTTCAAACGGAGACAAATATAAGTGAATTAACCAGCAAAAACCTTAAGCAGCAGTAGACGCAGCAGCACCAGCAGTAGCACCACCAGAGGTGACAACAACATCCGAGCCAGAAGGCCTCCCAGGACAAGGAGAGAATCGCCCAAGCACCAACACGGAAAGACGGAGATAGGACCGGATCAACAAAAAAGGTGTGATTTTTCCATTTTAGTTTAGTCATGTCTTATCAATTCATTAGGAATAAGAATGGCAATTGCCGCTTGTGCAATGAGCCTGATTCTAGGGACGATTTAGTCGCGTGCGATGAATGTGACCGATGGTTCCATTTGACATGCGCAGGCCTAAATAAAAAACCTAAACAAACAGAAAGATGGATATGCCCCAAATGCAAGACCATAGAGAACGAATTGTTAAGACTTCAAAAAACACAACCAACACCAATAGAAGAGATGATGAATATCCATAGAGAATCTATGCGGGCTCTAGTAGAAACTCTTAAAATTAAGAACGAGGGTAGAGAAGAAACCCCTGATTCAAATAGACTGTTACACCGGCAATCTCTCTTAGACCTCCCCTATTTTGATGGGTCATATAAGATATGGCCTAGATTTAAAATAACGTTCGAAGAAACTACCCTTCAAGGAAACTTTTCCGATTTAGAAAATATAAATCGTTTACAGAAATATCTCAAAGGAGACGCGCTGAAATTAGTGAGCGCTCTTTTAATCGATAAAGCTAATGTTCCAAAAATAATGGAAAAACTAAATCTACGGTTCGGAAATCCCGAAACCATTTATTCGAATTTATTGAAGGAAATGCTAAATGCGAGGAATCCACATTTTGGATCACCCCAAACAATGATTGATTTTGTAACATCGCTTGATTGTTTCGTGACAAATATAAAAATACTAAAACACGATGAATATCTCAATGATCCTAGATTGATTCGTGATTTAGTTTTAAAACTTCCAAACGACTTGCATCATCAATGGATCAAGTTTGTAGCTGATACAAAGAAAACAAGAGATATAATTGATCCATTTATACCGACGCTAGAGGACCTTTATAATTGGTTAAAACCTCAAGAAGAGTTGGCCACGATGCTACAGTCGGAGAGGAAAGAAAAACCTCATAAGAGCGGATATTTGAATACACATGCTGTAAAGGAACAAAAATATAGGCCGAAGCGCCTACCAAAGTGTTTCGCATGCCGAAACGAGCATAAGACATCAGAATGTTCAATTTTTAAAAATATGAACGTTCAACAAAGGAGTGATTTTATTTTTAAACACAGGCTATGTTTAGCATGTTGTAATTATACAAACCACATGGCAAAAGATTGCAGGATCGCAAAGCCTTGTGGAATCGATGGATGCAAACTTAGACACCACGCATTACTGCATAGAGCAACTCAGAGAGATGCTAACCTTAATAATACAGAAAGCGTTAATTGTCATGTAAATAAAGAGAACAAAATACTGTATCAAATCCTTCCAGTTACATTGGGCTGCGGAAAAAAGGAAATTAAAACTTTCGCATTTTTAGACCCTGGGTCATCAGTAAGTTTGATTCACGCTGATATTAAAAATAAACTTGGAACACAAGGGCGTAACAACCCCTTAACGCTGGTTTGGACTAATGGCGAAACTCAGCAAGAACTAGATAGTGAAGAAATTTCCCTAAGTATACAAGGATGCAATAATCAACGTTATAACATACATAATTTGAGGACTGTGTCGGAATTATCTCTTCCCTCACAGTCAATGAATATTCATGAATTACGACGAGAATACAATCACTTAGAAGATATAACTCTCGAAGGATATGAAAATGCTATGCCAAAAATACTGTTAGGTTTACCGCATTCGTTTTTGATAAGCGGTAGGGAGACGCGATCAGGTAAATTTAATGAACCAGTCGCACAGAACACTAAACTCGGATGGGTTTTGTTCGGGCAAACTAACGAACATAAAAAATTGAAAGGACACGTGCTGATGAACGACGAAATTGATTCATCAGATTATTTCAATAAAATGATGGAAAATTATTTTAGCCTAGAAGATTTCGGGATAAAAGTACCTGTAAAAACCTTGATGTCTAACGATGAAAAAAGATCGATTGATATCATGAATTCCACTTTGAAATATGAAGAAGGAAGTTATGAAATTGGGCTGCTTTGGAAACAGGAGGATGTACAATTTCCGCATAGCTATCAATCAGCCATGAACAGACTACGTGGTCAAGAATCAAAAATGCGTAAAAATCAATGTCTACGTAAATGGTATGTTGAGAAAATAAAGGAATATGAAACCAAGGGATACGCTAGAAAACTCACTCCCACAGAACAGCAGCAACGTGATCCAAAAATATTTTACTTACCGCACTTTACAGTTGTGAACCTAAATAAACAGCCCATAAAGCCACGGCTTGTTTTTGATGCCGCTGCTAAGGTTAAGGGAGAGTCCCTAAACACGAATTTATTACAAGGCCCGGATGCAACGACGTCGCTATTTGGAGTGTTAATACGATTTAGAGAAGGAAAATTTGCGATAACTGGAGACATCAAAGAAATGTTTCATCAAGTTAAAATAAGAAAGGAAGATCAAAATGCCCAAAGGTTTTTATTTAGGGAAAACTTTGACGAAGATCCCGACGTGTATGTGATGCAAGTGATGACCTTTGGAGCTACCTGCTCGCCCGCATGCGCACAGTTTGTTAAAAACACAAATGCTGAGAAATTCAGAGAAAGTCATCTTCAGGCAGTAGAGGCCATTCAAAACAACCATTACGTGGATGACTACCTAGATAGTTTCGACGATTTAGAAAATGCCTCAAAAATTGTGAACGAAGTTATTACCATTCACAAATATGGGCACTTCAATATCAGAAATTTTATATCCAACAGTAATGAGCTATTGGGACAAATCCCGGAAGAAAATAGAACGGAAGTTAAAGAAGACTTATTAGGAAAATTTGAGGAATCATATGAAAAAGTACTCGGAGTGTATTGGGATACAAAAAAGGATTTTATTCGCTACAAGGTGGATATTCCTGTTACACAGGAGTTTACGAAACGAAAACTGCTTTCACAAAGCATGAGTGTTTACGATCCACTTGGTTTATTATCACATATAACAATTCAATCTCGAATTCTAATGCAGGAGCTCTGGAAAAGTGGAATAACATGGGATGAACAATTAAACCCAGCACTAAAGAAAAAATGGGAGAACTGGCACACAAAACTGGAAGAAGCAAGAGCAATAAGAATACCACGTTCTAGAACTACACCATATTGTAAGCCATTCACGTATACAGGCACAGATTATTTCGGCCCTTATGGCGTGTCTATTGGAAGACGCACTGAAAAACGTTGGGGATGTTTGTTTACTTGTATGACAACAAGAGCAGTACATCTCGAATTAGCACAAGATATGAGCTCAGACTCTTTTATTATATGTTTCCGAAATTTACAATATCGTAGAGGTAAAGTGCAAGAGTTGTTCAGCGACAATGGAACTAATTTCATTGGAGCAAGAAACGAATTTGAGAAAATTCTTAGAAGGCTATCAGACGACGGAGTCAAATGGCATTTTAATCCTCCCGCTTCACCGCATTTCGGTGGAGTATGGGAAAGAATGGTGAGAGAAGTTAAAAGCCTTTTACCTCAAAAACAAGAAACCATACCAGAGTATGAACTTAGAACCATACTAACCGAAGTTGAATTCCTCATTAACAATCGCCCGTTAACGCATATTCCTTTAGATACAGAAGACGATGAGGTTTTAACTCCTAATCACTTTCTGTTAGGTTGCGCTGGTGAAGCTGTCATTACGATCGACGACGTTTCCAAAGCAGAAGCAACTCGTCAACACTGGAAAAGAGCGCAATCAATTGTTAAGGGATATTGGAATCGGTGGATAAAAGAATACCTCCCAACCCTAACTAAAAGAAATAAATGGTTGGAGAAGACTAAACCTATAAAGGTAGGGGATATCGTGGTTTTTGCCGATGAAGAAAAGAAAGGTAAATGGCATAAGGGCAAGGTGATAAGAACAACAACTAATATGGATGGGCAAGTTAGATCCGCTACCGTGGAAACAATTAAAGGTGAAATTACTAGACCAGCTGTAAAATTAGCAGTATTAGATGTAAGTAAGAACAATGAAATCGAGAGCTCAAAAGATACCACTATTTCCTCACCACCTCTTAACTTTGTTGGAGTAATTAAAAGTGCCCCAGGGAGTAAAGAGGAAATTAAGGGACCGCGAAATCCTCAAGAATGGGGAGTAAGAAAAACGGTTAACATCGAGCATGTAAAAGAGCTGGCGTCAAAATTGAAACCGAAGCCACAAACAAAAAAGAAAGTCATAGGTAAAATAAGACCATATACCGGCACGATACAAAAGGCTATCGTAACCGCAATGGCAATTCTAGTACTGGTAAATTTGACAAATGCCGTCAACATCCAGCCTATTGAGGAAGGGGGTTTAATGTTTGATCATGTTGGGTCATGTATAGTAAAGCGAGGAATTTGGAGGACAAATATTGTATCCAACTTAATTCCTAACGACGATATTTCTATGCTAGACTCTATTCATTCGAACTTAGAAAGAACCTTGAAGTTCATGGGGAATGTAACTCAAGACAGCGCTTTGACAGAACTTGTAATGTCGATAGAACGACAATGTAACAATGCAAAACAAGAAATAAATTTTTTATCACGATCAAAAAGGAGTCGTGGAATACTTGGGTTTTTGAAAGACCTGTTATTTGGGAGTAATGATGTGGAAGACGAAGTACAGTCTTTGCGTATTCACGAAGAGCAAAAACTTCATGATATCTCACAAACCATGAGACTATTGAATCAAAGAAGCAAAAATATGGGAGATGAATTAAGCGTAAGAATTCGTAGACTAAATGAAGGAATGTTATCTTTGAAGGGAAAGTATTCCGAAGAAAGAACTAATATATTCGCAAGAAAATGTTTTGAGACCACAACGTTAGCTTTGCAATTGATTGATGGCATAACTCGAAAATACAGGATAATTAAGACTCACCCTTTAGCCGAAAATGAAATGCAAAAGGCAATTCAAAATATAAAGAAGCAATTACCAGAAGGATACTCAATCCTTAGAGACCCACTTGCAGTTAAATACAACATTAAAATTGAAAATGGAACAGTAAATATAATAATGGAAAATGTAATTATTAATAAGGAAAACTTCGAAGTATTCAATGTAATCCCTATTCCTGAAAATGGAAGTGTTATAAAAATAGATCACCATGTAATAGAAATTAATAATAAACATGAATTTTTTTACCCAGATGGAAATTTAATAAAGCTTAATGAAAGTCATTATGTGGTAAATCAGCCAGAATTAACCAGAGTTCCAGATTGCATAGCTGGAGCATTACTTCATGAAACGATAAAACAAAAATGCTCAACAAAGATGATGGAAGAACCATACACCATGTTAACAAAATTGAATAAGATCAACTCTATATTGTACACAACGAGCGACCCTAGCAAGATAATAATCCATTGTAATAATGTAGCCATGTCACCGCCTTATAAGAACGCGATCATAGAACTGTTCCCAGATTGTAAGATCCTAACAGAAAAAACTATTCGTTATGCCCAAATATCTGGACATAACGGGGAAGCTAGAATATTTTTTAAACCTATTCAGAAACTACCATATGTACTAGAAAAACCAAACATAAATGAAAATTTGAATACAACTATCTCGAGTAGAAATCCATATGAAAAGGTAGATATAAAGGATACAGTAATACCTGAAGACGATTTTATAAAAAAGAAACACGTATATACATTTGGAGGTACCATAACTGTTATTTCAATGATTATAATAGTAGGAATTTACGTATACATAAAATTAAAGAGAAGAAGTAATAGACAAAATAATAGAAGAAATGATGATCCGCCTTCGTTATTAGACATGATACGGCTAAATAGAGTTCAGGAAGAATCAAGAAATATTCCTATTATTTTAAACCGTGATAGTTGTCTATAATTGAGTAAATCTATGTAGTAGATTTACGGAGTCCGGAATGTTACGGACAGCTGAGGCTTATCGCGGATCGAGTTACAGATCCATAAGATAAGCAATATTTGAGATTATATTTAGAAAAGACCTCCAAGCGAGGTATAGAAACGTTTAGAAAGGACCAATGTAAGGCAATTAAAAGATGTAAGAGCTCAAGTGTTTTGTTAGGCTAGAAAACGCTTGTAGTTCGAAATTATTGCCGGTCATAAATTCAGAATGGACGAATATTTAAATAGCGTCCGGTAAACAATTTAATGCATGCATCATTTAGGATGCATTTTTATTACCCTTTTCCATCCCTAGCTGCGCTCAGCCAGATACACCAGCAGGGTGTAATAAAATAAAAGGATGTTATTTAGAGCGAAGGATGGAAAGGGGAAATCCAAGAATAAGATAGGCGCACCGACGAGGTGCTATAAACTTAAGGTATTTTCTTAGGGTAGTGCAGCCGTCTCAGACTGCACGTTACCATACGCTAGAAGAAGGGACAAGGAAGGTAGATGATCTAAACGAAACCGATATGTTATCGGTTTTCAAGAGAGAGAGAGGAGATGTTCCTCGTCAATCTTAGTTTAAGGAACCATGTATATATTGTGAAACTTTTGAATAAATTTTTTAGTATTGTAACAGAACTCACGCGAAAGCGTTAAAATTTTTCTTTCAATAGAGAAATTTTTCAGATGGAGATCTTCGTTAATCTTCATAGAAATATCGTCCACACAAAAATGATCAATACTACAGAAATAAATTTGAACATCATCAGCATAAAGATGTATACTACAATATTTCAAAACCGCCGGCAAATCATTAATAAAGAGCGAAAAAAGAAGCGGCCCCAGAACGGAGCCCTGAGGAACACAGGAGCATATTGGCTTGAGGGAAGACAATACTTCATTATAGAACACAGCTTGATTTCTATCACAAAGGTATGATTTAATCAAACTTATGGCAGACCGAGAGAAACCAAACTTATAAGAAAGCTTTTTAAGGAGTTTAGCGTGGGAAACTCGATCAAATGCTTTGGCAAAATCAATCAACAATTAACACCGCAACTCCTTTTTTGTCGACAACACGAGCGATGTCGTCATGTACCTTCAATAATGCCGTTGCAGTGCTATGTCCTTTCCGGAACCCAGATTGAACATCACTTATTAGTCTCATATCGCTTATGAAATCAGACATTTGAGATTTGATAACCTTTTCAAATGCTTTCGACAGAGCACTAAGAATGCTAATTGGTCTAAGACTCGAAACATCGGAGCAGTTCACTTACTTTTTTTATTGGAATTATTTTAACCATTTTCCATGCTTGAGGAAAGATGGACGTTAAAATTATGGAATTAAATAGGAGATTGATCAAGGAAAGGGCATACGGCAACGAAATTTTTATGAACTTCATTGGTATACCATCCAATCCCGTTGCATTGGAATCAATGGACAAAATCGAATTTTGATTTCGTAATCTTGCACATTACTGAAACGAAAGCCATCAGCATTCTCAGGTAAATAAGTGGGAGATTCATCATCACCCATCGTAAAATTGGATGAAAAATAGTCATTAATAGTATCAGCGTTTGCATTGATGCTAGGCAATGTTGGGTCCTTAGAGGAAACACCTAACTTTTCTATATTCATCCACATCTGTTTACTAGAAACACTACCTTCGAGCGATCGTTTATCATAGTTCTGTTTAGCTATTTTAATCTTTGATACTACTATATTTCAATTAGAGAATCAGGATTATTCGAACGGTAAAATGAATTCCAACTAGCATTCCGAAAACATTGTTCAAGTACACTATGATCACAGTTGTTATAATCACGATAGTATAAATCATCAGCAGCATGATCCACACACAAATTAAGTGAACAGAAAATCAGATCTTGTTGGAAAATTCCAGGCATTGATACTTGATTAAATTTCAAAACTAAATCAGGACTGTCGGTTAAAAGGAGATCAAGTAACGAGCATCCGTTTTGATGGAAAAAAGTTGGTTCAAAATTTACATTACAAAACGACCATGTTGAAAGCGCATTTCTAAATCTTCGAACTTTTCCACTCCCAACCAGCAAATTAGTGTTGAAATCGCCGATCATAAAAGAAGATTTGTACTTCAATTTGAATGAGTCAAAATGTTGAAATAGTAAATCGGAGCAATCCGCATTCGGAGGGCTGTAATAAACACCAAGAAGAAAACGATTATTACCACTAACAAATTCAAGTAACAAAAACTCAGTCATGTACCGATGTCCATCTAGTGTAACATTATTAGACTTACTAAGTATTTTTCAGATTAATCCTTCTTTAAAAAATACGCAAACTCCACCACCATGGCTATTTCGGTCATTTCTGATTAATTTGTAACCTTCAATAGCACTCATTGAATCGCGGATGGTGCTATTGAGCCACGTTTCAGTCATGCAGACTATATCAAGCTTACTACTGAAGAAGGCTTCAAACTTAGAAAAATTCCGCGCACACAAACTCTGCACATTTATGTGACAGATATTAATTGTATTATCATATAGAACAACGCTCAAAACAGCTTTAGGAATACTACTGTCCAATGAGGCATTGTAATTTGATACACTATCAGCCATACTCAATCCAGGACCCCAACGGTAGTGACCACTTGCCAATCAAAATTTCCATCACCATTGGGTCGAATTCTTCTGAATCTATAAACATGGCATATGACCTCACAAGACACATTGACTGGAAAAAAATATGCGGACGCGATTGCTCTAGCCATCAATTCCAGAGAGACTTCATTTCTCGTTTGATCTATGAAGGCGGTTCGCGCTCAAACGAAATCCATTCCAGGCTCCACTATTCGTCGAAGGCCTCCCAATCCATGATGGGATAGCCAATGTTCCAAGCTTTATCAGGATAAATCGAACGCATTTAAAGCTTTTCGAAAACGTGGAACCATTGAGAATTTTCAAACGTATTTGGACCTTGAAAATCAATTTCAAAACATGATCAAAGGGAAAAAACGTGCTTATTGGCGAACTTTCGTGGGAGGTTTGTCACGAGAAACACCAATGAAAAAATTATGGAAAGTGGCTCGAAACATGAGAAATCGCTCTTCATCGAATGAAAGCGAAGAATATTCACATCGATGGATTTTTAAATTTGCACGGAAGGTTTGTCCCGATTCCGTTCCTGTGCAAAAAATTGTTCGAGATATACCACAAGATAGGTGCGATCTTGATTCCGAGTTTTCGATGGTAGAATTCTCTCTTGCTCTCCTTTCTTGTAACAATTCGGCTCCAGGAACGGATAGAATTAAGTTCAACTTGTTGAAACACCTCCCTGATGTGGCGAAACATCGCTTGTTGAATTTATTCAATCGGTTTCTGGAGCATAATATTGTTCCAGATGATTGAAGACAAGTGCGAATTATAGCTATTCAAAAACCCGGAAAACCCGCGTCCGACTTCAATTCGTACCGCCCAATAGCAATGCTGTCTTGTATACGGAAATTGTTGGAGAAAATGATCTTGTTTCGCCTTGATCGTTGGGTTGAAACGAATGGCTTACTTTCAGATACACAATATAGGTTCCGCAGGGGTAAGGGGATGAATGATTGTCTTGCGTTGCTTTCTTCAGAAATTCAAATGGCTTACGCCGAAAAAAAACAAATGGCTTAGGTTTTGTGAGACAATTTACACTCTCGGGGTCTACCGCCTCTATTGAATAATATAACTTGCTTTGTGAGAAACATTTGAATTTTTCTCACGGAGATTCGGCAGTGAGTCGGGTCTCTTACATGGGCCTCCCTCAGGGCTCCTGTTTAAGCCCCCTTTTGTACAACTTCTATGTAAGCGACATTGACAATTGCCTTACACAAATTTGCAGCTTAAGACAACTTGCAGATGATGGAGTAGTGTCTGTCGTAGGATCAAAAGAATCCGACCTGCAAGAACCCTCACAAGATACTTTGAACAATTGTTCAACCTGGGCCATTGGGCTAGGGATCGAATTCTCCACGGAGAAAACAGAGATGGTGGTTTTTTCTAGGAAGCATAGACCAGCAAAACCAAAGCTTCAACTTTTGGGTAAACCGATCACTCATGCTATGTCATTCAAGTATCTTGGGGTATGGTTCGACTCAAAATGTACTTGAGGGGCCCATATTAGGTATCTGAGTAAAAAATGCCAACAAAGAATAAACTTTCTCCGTACAATTACCGGCACCTGGTGGGGAGCCCATCCCGAAGATCTTATAATGTTGTATCGAACAACTATTCTCTCAGTGATGGAATATGGCAGTTTCTGTTTTCAATCAGCTGCCAAAACACACCTCAACACACCTCAACACACCTCAACACACTCGAGCGAATTCAGTATCTTTGTCTCCGTATTGCGTTGGGATGTATGCCATCAACGCATACCATGAGTCTCAAGGTTTTGGCAGGCGTACTCCCACTAAAAAATCGCTTCAATTTATTATCTCTTCGGTTCCTCATCCGGTGTAAGGTTATGAACCCATTGGTGATCGGAAATTTTGAGCAGCTGATCGGGCTAAATTTTCATTCTGGATTCATGACTTCATATCATGAATTCATCTCCATGCAGGTTGATCCTTCTTCGTATATTCCCAACCGTGTTTGTTTTCCTGACTACATCAATTCCTCTGTACATTTTGATCTGTTCATGATGGAGAAAATCCATGGAATTCCAGATTATCATCGATCGGGGATCGTTCCTACGATCTTCAATGCAAAGTATGGGCGTATCAATTGTGATAATATGTACTTTACTGATGGGTCCTCTATGAATGAGTCCACAGGATTTGGAGTGTTTTTTAGCACCGCCCACAGTCTTCAGAATCCTTGCTCAGTGTATATTGCTGAATTTGCAGCAATACACTGGGCACTGGACAGCGTCGCCTCACGACCTGTTGAACACTATTACATTGTAACGGATAGTCTTAGCTCTGTCGAAGCTATCCGTTCAGTGAGGCCGGAAAAGCACTCGCCGTACTTCCTTGAGAGAATACGAGAAATTTTAAGTGCTTTAACCAGACGCTGTTATGTCATTACCTTTGTCTGGGTCCCTTCACATTGCTCAATTCCGGGTAATGAGAGGGCTGACTCATTGGTAAAGGTAGGTGCAATATTTATCAGCGTCAAATCGCCTTCAATGAATTTTATTCTTTAGTCCGTAAAAATACCATCGCTAACTGGCAACGTAAGTGGAACGAAGATGAATTGGGTCGGTGGCTTCACACGATTATCCCTAAGGTGAGCCTCAAACCATGGTTCAAAAGTCTGGACTTGAGTCGGGACTTTATTCGCACCTTCTCTCGACTCATGTCCAATCACTGTTCGTTAGACGCGCTACTCTTTCGTTTTAATCTTGCCGATGGCAATATCTGTGCTTGTGGCCAAGGTTACCACGACATCGAACACGTTGTTTGATCGTGCGAGGTGTATCTTGTTGCCAGATCGAATTTAGAAAACTTTCTTCGGGCCAGAGGAAGACAGCCCAATGTGCCGGTGAGAGATGTGTTGGCTCGGTTAGACCTTGATTACATGTCCCAAATATATATATCTTCTTGAAAGTTATCGATCTTCATGTGCGATTGTCCTTATATCCTTATATTCTCCTTTTCCTTTTCCTTCGCGAGAAATCAAATCCCATCTTACTAACAATAGAATAAGGTGAAATGTAAATACATATTAGATATAAGATAGGCCTAAGAATGGAGTATGATGAATGTGAGTGCGAATGTGAGTGTGAACATTGTCAACATATCCTTATATCCCTTCCTTTTCCTGAAAAAAATGTCACCCTTCTAAACTCGAGCAAACCGCGAGTAATCGGTTCTCTACTTCATTAACACTAGAATTAATGAAAAATGTTTATATATACTTGAACACTATTGAATGAATTCTGATTTAGCCGGAGTCTATGAATGCTCCTATAAAAACAGGTTAACTATTAATATGAAAAAAACGAATGCTGTTTTTATTAATAACAACAGAGTTAATAATGGGATAAAACCAAATTTAATTTTTAACAATACAACTATTAAATTCAAAGAGCAAGCCACCAGTCTTGGAGTGACGATCCAAGAAAATTTTTCCTTTGATAAGTTTATTCTGAGGCAATGTGGCAAAATATTTACTGAGTTGAAAATACTTAACCTTGCTTGTTCTTTACTTAGCGAGGATATCAAGATAAAATTGTTCAAAAGCTTACTTTCACATCTGCAATATCGACTAATTGGCTGTCCCTTCGCCAAGTTTGGTCAAATGAGAAGCTGCTTATTTCTCTTCAATCTGGTTAACAATAAACAACCTGGTTACTTGTTCAACATATTGAAATCTTTCAGAAGCAGGAGATCGAGAAAATACAAATTGCCCCGATTCAACACCTCTAGATATGGGAAATCTTTCTTCGTTAGAGGCGTGATTGAATGGAATTTACTACCCAACGATTTAACATTGGAAAATTCTGTTGTAGCATTTAGGAGATGATGTATTGAGTACTTTAACTGAACAAATATGTCATGATTATTTATATGATGAAAACAAATTATTTTAATTTAGAAATTTAGAAATCGTGAAACCAATTCGCAAAAACCATTTGTAACAATTATTGAAAGACGAATGTCTTATGTTACTTGTTAATGAATAAATAATAAATAAATAAAAATACTTGTAACAATACAGATAGGAGTTTGGCTCCTTTAAACTTATGTAACTGAGCCTGTAAAAATAAACGATTTAAAAAAATGGGTGGGTTATATCTATGATATAACCGCAAAGTTGACGTGGGACTTCGTTAGCTTAGCAATCATTTGTTTTTATTGATTAAAATTTTGATTGAATCAAACAATTTCCGAATTCAATTGAATTCAATATATTTGCTTTGTGAGTAAAAAGATTGTACAATGCCATGTGAGGTCAGTTCATGCAATAGATTATGTTTTCGTTACAAGTAAATTTAATGACAGTCTTTTACGTTTGGTATGATGACATCTTGGTTTTGATGTCTGTGTTAGGCAAACACATTTCAGTCAGAACAAAAATACCCCCGATTTGCATGTATTTGCAATGCCGATTTCCTCTGACACCTTGGTTTAGAATTCTTTATTAGGTAAACACATTTCAGTCGGAACAAAAATACCCCTGAGCTGCATTAATTTGCAATGCCAATTTCCTCAGACACCTTGGTTCTGAAGTCTGTGTTGGGGAAATATATTTCAGTCGGAACAAAAATGCCCCCGACTTGCATGTATTTACAATGCCAATTTCCCCACGCTCCATGGATTTCAAGTCTGTGTTAGGGAACACATTTCGGTGCGAACGAAAGTCCCCATACTTTCATGTGTTTGCAATGCCGATTTCCCCAAGGCTGCTTGGTATTGATGGCAGTGTTGGGGAAACCGTAAATCGGGCCAATCAAAACGAGCTAGTTAGAGCGTTTAGATAACGCTTAACATTTGACAGTTATTCAGTTGATTATCTATTAAAAAATAACATTTTATTAATTGCGATAGAAGCGTAGAAATATTCCGTATCAACTGATGCAAACATCCTTCCGATCCAATAAGAAATGATCAAGTTATGAGCATTCGGAATTTTTCATTTTTTCTTGCATGTTCTACGTTTAGGATTTCATTTTACCCCCATATACTCCGGTTAGACGTAGTCCCACGTCAAAAAAAAGCATACTCAAATACAATGCATAGAACAACGTTCAAACAGAACTTACATCCCTCACCCCCAAAGTATAACTCGCCCGCAGTAATTGAGAAACTTACTCTAACCATACAGAATTCATTCATTCCAATTATTTTCTTTACATTACGGCCTAACCCAAATTGTTAATTCACAGCAAGTAATAAGAAATAAACACAATATTCTATAGCTATTCAGATAATTGACAATATTCGAGTAGCAAGACACAGCGAAGCTGAACCACGACATCAGAACCACACCAGCTACAATCGCAGAGCAACAACAGCAACAATGGTAGTAGTATTTTAGCAGCAACAGCATACAGCAGAATCAGCGTCACATGATGACGGTAGCAGCAAAGTGAGATGAACTGCATGCCACAGAAACACAGTTTTGACTTTTAGGTTGGAATGAAACACGTATGTTTTCATGATCGGATTCAAAGGAAGACGTATTGGAAGGAAAAAATGTGAGTTGCAAGGAAAAAGGTTACATCGATGTAGTATGACTTTCAGGCGAGGAAGAAAACATGGAATAATCGAGGATGGAAACACGGAATAAATATGAAGGAAAGAGAAAATAATAAATGGAAAGGTTTATATAGCGAAGTGTAACATTCTACATTCGTAGTAGATCTCCTGGTCTTCACAATGACAACTCCATTCCTGGTGGAAACTTGTTGAATCCGACCTTCCTTCTTAAGCTTTAAAGCTTTATTATTTTCTGGCATGTTGGGTTAGACTCTCGTTGACGAAGATGCGGGTTGCATTATCGAATCCAATATTGCTCAAGTTCAGAGTTCTCAAATTAAGATAAAGGGTGTGTCACATCAAATTGCATCACGGAAAAAACGCTGTAGAAATTCGCCCAGTAGACCGATCCTTTTGAAAATTTTAAACAGTAAAATAAAAACTATTAAACAACTTTTGGCATTTTCTTTTTATTCATACTTCCAGCCCAAGCCCGTATGCTCGCACCTTCCTCTTTACCCCGTCCATAAGGTTCTGTACAACGTCAGGTTGTAGTTTTTTTTTGAACAGAAATCCATTTTCTCTTGAAGTCCGTCTCCGATTTGACAACTTTTCGGTTCTTCCGGAGGGCCTGTTTCATAATCGCCAAATATTTCTCTATTGGGCGAAGCTCCGGCGCGTTGGGCGGGTTCATTTCCTTTGGCACGAAGGTGACCCCGTTGGCTTCATACCACTCCAACTCGTCCTTTGAATAGTGGCACGAAGCGAGATCCGGCCAGAAGATGGTCGGGCCCTCGTGCTGCTTCAATAGTGGTAGTAAGCGCTTCTGTAGGCACTCCTTAAGGTAAACCTGCCCGTTTACCGTGCCGGTCATCACGAAGGGGGCGCTCCGCTTTCCGCAAGAGCAGATCGCTTGCCACACCATGTACTTTTTGGCAAACTTGGATAGTTTCTGCTTGCGAATCTCCCCCGGAACGCTGAATTTGTCCTCTGCGGAGAAGAACAACAGGCCCGGCAGCTGACGAAAGTCCGCTTTGACGTAGGTTTCGTCGTCCATTACCAGGCGATGCGGCTTCGTCAGCATTTCGGTGTACAGCTTCCGGGCTCGCGTCTTCCCCACCATGTTTTGCCTTTCGTCGCGGTTAGGAGCCTTCTGAACCTTGTATGTACGCAGGCCCTCCCACTGCTTGATCCGCTGGACGAATGAACTTGACAAATTCAGCTTATTGGCGACATCCCGGACCGAACTTCTCGGATCACGTCTAAACTGCTTAACTACGCGCGCGTGATCTTTTTCACTGACGGAGCATCCATTTTTGCCGTTCTTCACCTTCCGGTCGATGGTTAGGTTCTCGAAGTATCATTTTAGTACTCTGCTGACCGTGGATTGGACGATTCCCAGCATCTTACCGATGTCCCGATGTGACAACTCCGGATTCTCGAAATGAATGCACAGGATTAATTCACGACGCTCTTTTTCGTTCGACGACATTTTTCCAAATTTACGAAAAATTGACAGTGAAGCATGGCCAACGTGATCTATACACTCTTATCTGATTATAAGCGAAAGCTGAAGATATAATTCCTAAAAATTAAATTTCTACAGCGTTTTTTCCGTGATGCATATTGATGTGACACACCTTTAACTTGCGGTAGAATTCAGCCCGTTCATTGAGCAGCGCAAATTGACAAGCAATTGGCGGAGTAGATCCAGGAGAGACGGGTTGTCTTGCTATTCGTTTCATACTGATCAGAGGAATTTCAGAATTGCCATACGGAAGACTGTGGGCAATTTTTTGAAATATTTCCTTGAGGTTTTCATTCTGTGTGAAAGGAATCCCGGATAATATCAGATCATGTGATTTATCTGTTCTTTCTAAACATTCGGTTGTCAGTGAAAGATCATACCGAACAGCAGCAATTTCTCCAGACAGTTCGTCAGCTTTCGATGAACATTCATTCCTGGCAGTAACCAATTGTTGTTCGATGTTGTCGATGCGTTTCCCAAGGTCGATGGCACATGATTCAATCTTTTTCTCAATCCTGTCATTAGATTGGTCAATCATTGCCTTCAATTTCAACCACAGATCATTGAGGCATTCAATTTCATCGGTCTCCTTATCGCGAATTTTTCTGCTCAATCCATCTTCAACCAGCGAGCTTGCTGACGTTTAGCGAGTAGCAGGTTTGTGGCTTTGTTTATTGTTGTTGTAGTAGGACATGATAAAAACAAACAGAATGCCGCACTATTTCACTTGACGATTGATTAGTCTACGGCAAATTCTGAAGGGTTGCAGCTACCGTGTGAATTTAGGTAAAGATGTTGTTGAACTATGTCAGCTTCGAGCAAAAAACAACGCGTCGCAGCATACAGTCCTCCAGTTGATATAACTGCTATGCAGGTTGTAGATTCTGTTCACGCTTGTTAAATTTTCGATACTGGATGAAAAGTAGGTGAAATTTAACAATTTGGGTGCGGCGACAATCTAAGCTAGTTCTCACACATTCCCTTCAGAAACGATTTCACAAAGGAACGGCCGAAATCCCTGGTGCTTGATCTTATGACGCATCAGCGTTTTACGTGATGGGAACTTTTGGTCGCACTCATCACAGGGAACATTGAAGTGAACCATAATGTAGTTTCGGAGACCACTTTTTCGAGCGAATCGCGCATGACACTCGCTGCATTGGAATGGCTTCTCACCGGTGTGAATAACGACGTGCATTTTCAACGATGCTGCGTCTCCGAAGGACTTTGGACAGCTATCGCAGAGATAGAGTCGTTCTCCTGTGTGAGCACAAACTTACGGCAGAATGTTTTGTGACAGGTTGGACATTTATGATGTTTCGAATTTTTATGACCTCTTGGTTTTAGCTTTGGTTGTTCATCGCCCAGCACAACTTCGGTAGGTTGCGGTTCTAATTGTTGGTCATCTTTGTGAGATTCATCCTCAAATTCGGCGGATTGCTTCTTTTGATGAAAACATTCATTCCCTGATAATTGAACGTCACTCTGTTCCTTATCATCTTTCGCCTTTTGAAGACTGGTCACTTCATCATCGCTTGGAACATCCCCTTTGATCTTGAAATCAACATCAATCGAATCAATTGCGATTTCTTGCTCATCTTGGACTTCCTCTTTGGATTCGGGAACTATTTTCGAGGAGATTTCCTATTACAAGCTCGGTTATGGACTTATTTTCTCCTCCTCAGATAACTAATTATGATCAGTACCAAAGCTAACTGATTCGTCTTCGCTGTTACTACTGCTATTTTTCACATTTTCCTTCAGTCTACTTTTACGTTTCTTGATCGTTTCAGTTCTCCGCTCCTTCTTCTTCGTTTCTTGCACTGTTCCAAAAATTTCTTCCGCTCCTCGGGAATAAAAACCTCATTGCTACCGCCCGGGTCTTTGAACGTAGGGCCTGATCACGAACATGTCACATACGCTTTCACGTCACTTACACTTCACTTATTCTTTTTGTGTCTATCATCATTGTCACAGACAGTTGCGTGTAAAAATAAACTCCGTGAATTGAAAGATTTCATTCCCGTTTTTGAGAGGCATGTCAGTTGCATAACTTCGGGTGTATAAACGTTATATCGGTTGCAGAACCTCGGACGTTTGAAAGTTTTGTAGGTAAAATTATAAAAGTGTATGAGATAATATTCCATTTAAGTAAGCGTGTGTTTTAGAATGACAAGTTTGCGATTATACCTTGATGATTCGATATTTCAATGCCAACTATTCGGGCTCATCCCATGATTCATTTGTTTGGTGCGTTACTTTGCTGAATCAAACGCTGGTTCAAAGATGGGGAGGAAGATTTGGTTGCTCGTGAATAATGTAGTTGTTGAACATATGGGAATGTAATTTTATTCTATAAATTCCTCTAGAGATAAAACATTACTATTGTGTTTAATAATCGACATCTCGCATTTTTTTTTAAATCTGTCTTACTCGTTTGAATAGTGAGAAGCATTTAGAATAGGTCGAGGTTAGAATCATTTTGTAAGAACCTTAGATCATTTTGTAATGATCGTCCGAGTCCAAATAAACAAATTTACGTCCTCTGGATACGTCAGGATTTCGTCCAAAATGCCACCAAGCGGGTAAATTGCTGTTTGTTTATCTTTTGTTTCCTAAACAAGACAAGACAAGATTCAAAATGTTAGCAAAAAAGCTAAATAAATACGAAATTTAACTTACTCCAAATTGCAAATTGCGATGCTCCAGCATCGACTTCCGGTGCCGATACTTCTTTCCGCAAACTTCGCACTCATGTTCCTTGAATTCCTCGTCGTGCCGCTTCCACCGTAGCTTGCTGTGCTGATAGTGGACATCACATTCCCCGTTTTTCGCCAGATGATTTCTAAGGCCACTTTTCGAGTTACACTTCGTACCGCACGCGCCATAATTGTACCGATCATCGATGTGCACCTTCTCGTGGTCACCCAGCATTTGCATGTGGGGAAACTGGCGCCCACAGAACCGACAGCAGAAGGCTTTTTTCTCCTCCACCGTAGACGTGGCCGGTTTTGTGCAACTTCAGCGATGTGACGGCTAGAAAGCGACTGTCGCAGATGTCGTATTCGTGGATGAAATCTTTTTTCGTTTTCGGAATGACAGGCTTCCTGTACTCGCGTGTAAAATCACAACACGTATACTCGCGCACGATGTCACAGACCGAAAATTGAACTTCTCTGTAATGTTGCCATTGTGTATTTTTCAGGCTTTATTGGCATTTATTTGAAGAAGAGGGTATGATTGAATGAAAAAAACTCAAAAAATTATGTTTTCTTCGTCTTTATTATGTTTTAATAGTCATCTAATTCAGCCTCCTCAAAACCTAGGTAGTGCGGACTGAATCAAAACGGCTGTCAAAAAAGATCCAATTGAAATGTCAAAAGAGATCCAACGATCAGGAGTGTTATTTTTCTTATGATAATCAACACCATAAAAGAGGTATTGTTGTCAAGGGCAAAAATAATTAAAATTATAAAATGAACGAACTACATTTTTCCGTCAATTATTTAATTAACCATTGCATCTCTGGAAGAGCATCTCAGCCTTTCACTGAGCAACGCATTTTTAATGTCCCTTCTCTTTGACATAACATTTTTCCGAACGAAATAAAAGCAAACGAAGTCAAAGTCACGTAAATGTTTACTCCTGCGATTTGAAAATATTCGATAAAAAGTGGAAGGAAGAGATGCCAGATGATTTTTAAAAAAAGTCTGTAAAAACATGTGAATGTCTGTTAAAAATGTGGAAAAGTCTGTAAAAGTGTGCAGATCTATAGAAATGTCTTTTAACGTTAATTTTCACATATTCATTAATACTTTGTACATCGCGATGCACGTAAGATTGTATTTTGTATATATATATAAGTTATGTCAGCTCAACTGACCCGCCTCAAAGAGCAGCAACGGACATTGGAAGAAGCACTAAACGCGCTTCAACCAACAGAACAAAACCAAGCTCAGAAACTGAAACCATTGAGCAAACAACCAAAACAAACATAAACACAGACCTCAGCCACATGGAAGAGATAAGCTACGACGAGAATAGGAAATGCGATAGGAGAACGAGTTTTTACCACCAGCGATGAAGCGATACACAGGAGACTGCGATAAGGATAAGTGCAGCGTGACATAGAAACGTTTCTCGCTTGGTTAAAGAATAATAATAAACCAGTCTTAAGTCAGATGTCTTAGAGTTTACATCATTCTTCCGAAAGCCCGAATAGGGTCCTTAACTTATATACAGCCATTCCATGCCAAACCAATATAGTGGTTCTCAGATCTTCGTCAAAAGTGGTAATTTTGTTCTTTATCGCAAAACATTAAACTCGTATTTTTTTTATTTTTTCATTCGGGTGCCCATTTCCGTTTTAGGGTGATCCAAAAAATTATTTTTTCCACTTTTCCCAGAATGACTTTTTTCAAAAATTTATAATTTTCGAACCACTTAACCGATTTAGATGATCGACATATCAAATTGAAGCCAATGAGCTTTAATTGAGAAATATTGAACTTGCAGATAATATGGATCCTATTTTCGTAATTATTGATTGCAGTCGTTTTTTTAATGTTTTCATGGCTTTGGACTTGAAAGCTGAGAGTTTTTTACATAAAATATCTCGATATCAGAGATGCTATTTTTTCGTTTATGAAATATGATTTTTCAGAACTAATCGATGGTTCGAAAAACAATTTTTCCCCATTTTTCCCACTACAAAAAGTCATAACTTTTGAACTATTGGACCGATTCATATCATCGGCATATCAAATTGAAGCTTACGAGTTATTTTTCTTTGAAAAAATATTACTTTTGAGAAAAATTGAATTTTTGTTTTTGTAATTATTGATTGAGTTAGTTTTTCATAGTTTTCTCGGTTAAAGATAGGAGCGCTATATTTTTTTATATTTTTTATGGAAAGCTGAGGATTATTTACCTAACATATCTCGATATCAGAGATGCTATAATTATCGCTTTTAAGTTATAATTTTGGAAATTTAACATGTTTTAAGTCTTCGATCAATATTCATGTGTGACTAAACTAGACCTATGCTACTAGAACCCAATGTTCCCGCAATTGTGATATTTTTCAAATTTTCTTCAATTTAATATATCGATCATCTAAATCGGTTGAGTAGTTCAGATGTTATGATTTTTTGCAGAAAGTTATTTTTGGACAAAGGGGGAAAAATGATTTTCCGAACCATCGGGTAACTTTGAAAAATCATATCTAAAAAAACGAAAAAATAGCATATCTGATATCGAGATATGTTATGTAAAAAATCCTCACCTTTCAAGAAAAAATATAAAAAAATATAGCGCCCTCTAGTCCAGAGTCATAAAAAAATAAAAAACGACTACAATCAATAATTACTAAAATATAACTATTTTTTTCGCAAGTTAAATATTTTCCAATAAAAGGCTATGTCATTAGTTTCAATTTTATATGTCGATCATCTAAATCGGTTCAGTGATTCAAAAGTTTCATTTGTCATTTTTGGGAAAATGTGGAAAAATTTGATTTTTCGGACCACTTAATAACTTATGTGTTGTAAGTGTGTTTAAATGTTTCAACGATCTACACATACATACACACACATACATACGCGCTATTAATTTTTATAAAAATCAGTATTTCTTCATTGATATATTGGACATCCACCAAGGCTTGCGGTCTTGTTGTTGATGAAATTTATAAGAAAATGCAGTGTATATTTTCCATCCGCCATGCAAGCTATACAAGTTTTAGATAACCCCACGGTCATGAACCATGTCTGTGGTAACAATATCGAACAGTAACCCATATTTTGTCATAAGCAGACCCGAAAGCGAATGTAAGTTGTTGAAAAAAGAATGAAAATTTTTATTCGATGTTGTTTAAATACTCAGAAGACATAGTCCTGACACTAACTTAACTATTTATCAATAAATCTACTTGCATTTCAGCAAAACAATTTTATCTAGAACAGAAAATAATTATCAGAGACAATTTTCGTTCAAGATTTTTCCTTACCTGCAGAGAATGCAAGTTTTCATTAATTGTGAATAACTCTCTTTCGTCTGCAATGATGTCAGGGCAAAAGTACTTATGTGTATGAGTTCCAAACTTCATACACACCAGATTGGCCAACCAGAAAGACTGCTGGGCCACAGGTTGAGTATCGCTGGTCTAACGTCATGTGTATTGATATAAACTAAATATAATAACTTTTCTGTATTAAAACTATGGAAAAATGTCATATGGTGAGTCAAATATCTTTGATGTGATGAATAGAGCCTCTTATTTTCCAAAAACCTGTAAAATATTGTTATATCCAAAAAGTCTACGACAAAAATAAGTTTTTTACAGATATGTCTGTAAATTTACAAACATATTTGTAAATCTGGCATCTCTGGTGGTCTGAAAATTTATTGCAAGAAATCGCTTGAAAACATGCATGAATTTGCTTGAAAATGAAGTGGACTGAGTCCGCACCACTTAGCTCAAAACATAGTAATTTTCGATGCTCCAACACAAATAACGAAATTCAAAATTTTCACTGTTATTAATTAAAAGTAAGCAACTGAATATAATTCATGGAAGTATAAAGAGTTATAAAATAACATAAAAACGTATTAATCTACTGTGGTTTCATTGGAGTAAGAATCAGAACATAGCATAACTGCATGCTCGAAACAAACATATTTTTCACATTTCATGCAGTTGTTGCGTCTTTTTCAGGTCTTTTATCGGAGGGAAGAATTTATAACGACCTTCTAGATAATTACCAGATGATGAAGGATCTAGAATATAAAGTTTGCAAATTTTCGTCTCTGTATTCTTGGTAAACTAATTATGCCTTTTTTATATGGGGCATAAAAAGATTATATAGAATGTTTTCTACGAACTTCTTCTGTTAAAAATTACCATAAGCTACCGATTAGTTTATAGTTTACTGTTTACAATTCTTGCACAAGTGAAATTCTTTCACAAGTGTGTATAAGTATGACCATTGTAATTGGCGTATAACTATACGAAAGTCAAACATTTATATTTTGCTTTTGAACCTATGAATATAATTACGAATAGTTAATATATGGAGCCGTTCAATCCAGTTACAAAAGGGACTGAAATCAAATGAGAATCATCCGGTAATGATCTTATGCATTATCTATCTTCTATCTTCTATCTTCTATCTTCTATATATATAAAAATGGAGTGATGTCTGTCTGTCTGTCTGATTCTTATAGACTCGGAAACTACTGAACCGATCGACATGAAAATTGGTATGTAGGGGTTTTTGGGGCCGGGGAAGGTTTTCGTGATATTTTGAGACCCCTCCCCCCTCTCTAAGGGGGGGCTGCCATACAAATGAAACACAAATTTCTGCATTACTCGGAAATTAACCAAGCAAACGAAACCAAAGCTAGCATGTGAAAGTTTTAGGGTGCAATAAATGTTTCTATGATGGTTAGACAGTCCTTCCCCCACTCAAAGGGGGGGCTGCCATACAAATGAAACACAAATTTCTGCATTACTCGAGAATTAATCAAGCAAATGAAACCAAATTTGGCATGTGGAGGTTTCAGGATGCAATAAATGTTTCTATGGTGATAAGATACTCCTTCCCCCTCTCTTAGAGGGGGCTGCCATACAAATGAAACACAATTTTTTGCATTACTCGAGAATTAATCAAGTAAATGGGCGCGACGAAGTTTGCCGGGTTAGCTAGTATTCAATAAATATTCCACGCCACTAACATGAATTTATACATTTCATTCAACAATATTCTAGAATATGAATAAAGGCACATGTCCAAAAAAGTTACTCCTATACTCGCGTCGGTGTGTCAGACCGAAAGTGTGAAAAAAGTGGCACACTTCCCTTTGTACCAAAACATGCGATACGCTAAACGATGATGAACGACGAATAACGAAGCTAGAGAGAATCGCAAAGTCGTAGTGTTGATATTTTCTGAGAAATGAACGAATTATTTATTTCTCGGTCTGACAGACCAACGCGCGAGTATAGGAGTGTTAAACTTCTGTGGGGCTTCTTCTGTAGCTTCGTCGATCTGAACAGAATCTGGTTTTGGGCCAGAAACATATGATGGTTCTGGCTGTTCACCATTGATGGTATCACTATTACAGTAGTATTACTGTTTCTGTATTGAGAATTGTATAATTGTTGGCCGCAGGATGGATTGTAGGCACCTTTTCGTGATTCACTTCAATCTGGTGGATAACTTAGTGATGTTGTACATTTTCCACTAATTGAATGATTGATGGCTGAGCTTGAATAATAGTTCCTGTGCATGCAGGTACAATTTGAACGATGTTATCCGGACAAAGTACGGTGCTAATTGTTCTCGTTGGGACGGAATTTGATTGCACATTGCCTTGCTTGATTTGGTATATCTGGTCCCCTAGAGTGTAACCATACGCAATATTTTTAATATGAATATGAATGAAATATGAATTGTTCATTTTCTCAGAGATTTCACCGGATAAACAAACTGGAAATTCTGTTTTTGGAATTTTGTCTGTCTTTGTATTCTTAAATCCGTTCCTCTCAAATTCAATCGTTCTATGTAGCAATCTTGCCTTGACGCAAAAAAAGAGTCAAAATGATTCATCCGTATTTACGGAGCAATTTACTCTCAACCAGATTGGCAGACCCGAAAACAAATTCAAATTGATTACAATGATTGATTGAAAATGATTACTCGATGTCGTTTGAATATATAGAAGGCACAGTCCTGACCCTAACTTAAATTTTTTTTTCTATGAGTATCCTTACAATTCCACCAAAACTTTATCTATAATATAAAGTCATCACCAGACACGATTTTCGTTCAAGAGAATGTATTACATTTTTACATAGAACACATTTGATATGTAGAGCTAATTTTTCATTTAAAATTTTCGTTTTAAAAGCGTGTTTATTCCATCTGAAAGTCCATAACCATTTTGGTTCACATAAATGGAACACGGAGCTCAATGTCGGCTATGTCGAATTGTATAGCAAGGTTGCCACATTTGCACAACTCGATTAGTTTTGAGTCGAACGGATTAGAGAATGCAAAATTGCAATCCGTTCGGATAATTCTGACTCGATCGTATTTCAGAATATGAGTTAGTAGTGATCAGTAGACAGATCTGGAATTTCTAAGGAAATTAGGAAAACTAACTAAAAAAAAACTAAAAATGAGTGTATTAGGTAATCCTCGTGCCTTCCATTCAACCGAATACATCCAGCAATATGTGGGACCGAACCCGACATGATTTAAATTTCTGTTTGAACACACCTCTTTACCTTCGCGCATCTGTCTGTTAAGACAGCTCACGACATCGTGGAATGGCGTTGTCCTGATAATATGAAATCAGCATATGATACAATTAAAAATGAGAAATGATGTTTATAATGAATTAATTACCTTTAGCGGGGTCTCGTTGTTCAATTTTTATGCAATATCCGTCTTGTCCAGTGTTGAAAAAAGTCATCTTCGCTAAGCCCAAATACATAGATTTTCGGTCTAGGTTGCATCGAAAACCTATATATTCCAAACGAAAATCAAAATAATAGATCCAGACAACCAGTGAATATGAGCAAATAAACTTTTGTTTTTCAATATGTTTTGAAGATTATTTTTCCACCCAGTGTCATTTTCATCTTGATTATTCAAAATGCCAGAATTGAATTTTATTTTAGCCAAATGAATATCTGCTGTTGTTTACTTTTCACCTGAGGCAGCTGTGTTCGGTTGGTTTTTATTTATGCCGTTGTTACCGTCTCGCCAAACAAAATCCTGCGCGATTTCTTGCAAAGTTCGTTTCATCGAACTCTGGCGTTTTTGTTCTCTAAATAATCCAGCCTGACTAATTTTATTTTTTCAATTTTGACTCAAAATCAATGCCAGAACGAATATCGTTTCGAATGTGATGAATATCAATTTGCTGCTTTTGATATTCAAAGTATAAATAACAGCGAAGTTATGAACCCCACCCAATGCCGCATTCATTCATTATAGCAAATTTGTTCATGCATCAGCGATATGAACAAAATGAACTCGTTTGTTATTGTCATTATTATAATGAGGGCAGTGTGTTTCAATCTGAAAAAAAGTCATTTACACTGAAATAAAATCGTATTCGTTACTCGTGAATATTTGTTGATGTTCCAAGACTGGTCTTGTCCCTTCAGAACTGGGTGATTTTTCTTCTAAGAGACCCTTCTGACTTGCTTTATAGTCACACATGCTCCAGAGCTAGTCACTTACAATACATTCATGGCGTATTGCCTGGTATAGAAATCCTTGGCTAAGTCCCAAAAGGTCGATTCGGCCTAAAATTTTTTTTTGAAAAAAAACTTCGATTTTCCAAATTTCCTTTACTCGTTCTTTACTTGAGCGCTTTGAAGCACCCCCAAATCATGTCCGATTGAGCTGAAACTTCGCACACATCATTTTTTTGACCAATAAACAAAATGTACATGGTCGGTTTTTGAAATTCGATGATGATTATTTTTCCATACATTCATTGCCACCCTAATATACAGCCATTTTTCCATGCAAAACCGATATACTGGTTCTCAGATTTTCGTCGAAAGTGGTAATTTATCGCAAAATATTAGACCCGTATTTTTTATTTTTTCATTAGGGTGCCAAATGGTGACAAATGAAAATTCATAACTTTTGAATCACTTAACCAATGTAGATGATCGACGTATCAAATTGAAGCTAATTGCCTAGCCTTTTATTAAAAAAACATTTAACTTGCGAAAAAACCAATTTTATTTTAGTAATTATTGATTTTACTCGTTTTTTATTTTTTTTATGACTTCGGACTAGAGGGCGCTATATTTTTCTATATTTTCTCTTGAAAGCTGAGGATTTTTTTTAATCCCATTTATTTATTTATTAGGCTCATTAGCATTTTAGCTGTAACAGAGCCGGGTTTTAAGTGTGTACATGTACATATGTTTATGTTTCTATAAATTGTAAATTACACAGTAGTTAGTAGTAGCTATTTAGGCGTAAGGGTATTCTATCTGTTCTTCCATTGTTCAGCAGACCGGACAGCGGAGACAGTTGGTATTAATCATTGTTGGGTTAATTATAGAACAGCAGCCCGATGTTTCTTGCAGAGCAGAGCAGTTGTATGGATGAATCGATCTTTGTTCCACCGCGGATCGATTTCCATCGCTGATGCTGGTTGCGTGGACGTAGTTATTCTATAACAACACAAAGATGGTCAATTGAGGGCCCTGAGTTTGAACTCACGATCGATCGCTTGATAAGCGAACGCGTAACCAAGTGGCTACGAAGACCCCCTAGCTGAGGATTTTGTACATAACATATCCCGATAACAGAGATGCTATTCTTTCGTTTTTTAGATATGGTTTTTCAAAGTTACTGGTGGTTCGAAAAATAATGTTTCCCCCTTTGTCCAAAAATGACTTGGACAAAAATGAAACTACAAAAAATCATAACATTTGAACTACTGAACCGATTCAGATGATGTTATATTAAATTGAGCCAATAAGCAAACTTTAAGAAAATATCACACTTGCGGGAAGATTGGATTCTAGTCGCATAGGTCTAATTTAGTCAAATGGGAATATTGATCTAAGACTTGAACATGTTAAATTTACAAAATTATAACTTAAAAACGATAATTATAGCATTTCTGATATCGAGATATGTTATGTAAAAAATCCTCAGCTTTCAATAAAAAATATAAAAAAATATAGCTCCCTCTATCTTTAACCAAGAAAACTCTGACTCTGACTTCGTTTGTTTTTATTTCGTTCGGAAGAACGTTATGTCAAAGAAAGTGGACAATAAAAATGCGTAGCTCAGTGAAAGGCTGAGATGCTCTTTCAGAGATGCAATGCACTAACTAGGTTAGAACATGTATTCTATGCTTTATCCTGGTCATATTGGAGGGAAGATTGGGAGAAGTGCATTATTTCGTCTTATTGAAAAAATCCGTTCACTCGCACAAACAAATACTAATACAAATAGAAGCAACCTTACTTTTCGACTCTGATTCGATATTCGAATCGATAACATATAAGGACACGACTTCAAATCTCACCTAAGTGACAAACTATACTCACGCCATTCGCCTGCGGGAGCACCGTGACTTTAGCCACGTCATTTGCCGCGCGGAATGGATGGGAATAGCACGGTTGTCATTTTGTAAACAGAGCAAGTGTGATTTGAAGTTTTTCAATGATTCGTTGTGCTCATTCAAAAATACTTCCAGTTCGCCGGCGATATGCCTGGCTTCAGACGAAGTGAGGTTACTTGCGCGTGTTTGGATGAAAGTTCGATGTAGTGGACGCCATCTGTCATTTAACAATATAAATAAATTCGTTCTGCTTGAAAAACGATCGACGGTTAAATTATTTGAATATTGTTTATACAAAAATATTAAAATCACCATTGAAAAGGGTATGGGTGTTTAAATTTGTGGTTATATCAATTATTAAAAGCCAAACTTAAGAAAAAAAAATATTCAGATTTTTTTCAACATAGGGTCACTCTAATCGGTATTAAATATATAGTAGGGGAAATGAGGTCAAAATGAACAGGGTTGGTAAAATGAACCAGTGCTCAAACTTTGATAATTCAATTTTGGACGCGATCTGGCGTAGTGGTAACATCCATGCCTCTCACGCTGAAGGTCACGAGTTCAATTCTCACTCCCAACATTCTTCCAAAAATGGAAGTACAAGTGACGAACCAGCCAAAATGAGTTGAAAATCACTATAATACAGTTAAAAAAAAAAGATAATTCAATTAAAAACCAATTGATACTTCTTGATTATCATATTCTGTGAACATTTGAAGCTATTTAAGACACCCTGTTATGCATAAAACTGTCAAATGTAAAAACATAATAGATAAAACAGAAATTTCTCTCACGGTAGCCATTTGGATGTAATTTTGCGCGCATCGTATTTAAGGAATTTCCCGTGAAACTTAAATTATTCAATATGATATCTTCGACAAATCATAAGTTTTGACAACTGTTCACATATTCAATGAGAGGTAAACAGATATTTTGCTTCATTTCAGCGATTAATTCATATTCGAAATTACTTTGTTGTTTGGAGCAAAATGAGCCACTACCGGATAACGACTTACAATGTTATGTTTTCTAAAGCTAAAGCTAAACCTTATCACATGTTGCTCTTCAAAGGGTTCCTTTTGTTGCTTTGACCCTGGAAAAATATGCCACCCTAACCAAACCAAGCCTCATTATGGAAAACGTTATGTGTTGCTTACTACGTTTTTGTACGTATTTGAAAATTCTAATTACTACAATAGGTGAATAGGCTCCGTTTATTTCATACATATACCTACTTTCTTAATAATGATTCAAGCAAATTTGGCCACGAAACAACGTATAAATCTAACAAATTTAGCATAATTTTATAATTTTCAATCCGTGTTAAATAAACGAGAAAAAATTATAAAAGCGGAAATTTCATCTTCTTCGGTGCGCCAACAATCACCGTTGAATTTTTATTGGAACTTTTTTTATTTTCAAATTACACATAGTAACAAAAATTTAAATAAATAAAATTTTCAACACTAACTAATATAGAAATATAATTTTTTTTTACTAATTTATATTTTTCAAATTATTATATTCTATTTATATCGAACAGTTGTCTACTTTTCGATTTTATTAATATGGCAAAGGCGGGAAGGAACCTCCATCCACGCCAAAGAATACATCTGATAACGAACCTCCTCCTGAAGAGCAGGAGGATGAATCAGAACTTGAGGAGAAAAATTCTGTATACAAAATAAAAATCTCCGAAGGTGAGGAAACTGACGAAAAGCAGGATTTTCGTCTAAAAGAATACCCTGAGGGCGTTAAAGGCCCATTTATTGTATACTTTAGACGAAAATCTAATCCTCTTAACGTCATTCTGTACTCGGATGGGGCCAGACAAATTACGAATTGTCGTCTCCAGCAGGACCCAAGCGAATAAAATAACGCGCTGTGATCTCTTCGCGATTGAGTATCGCGTTTACGTACCCTGTTGCGACGTTGAAATAGACGATGTTATACATGAAAAGGGTTTGACTCGAAAAAAGATACTCGATGGTGTCGGTCTCTTCAAGAACACCTCACCCAAAGCTGTGAAGATTCTTGCATACGATCGACTGAAATCTGAAATCTGGAATCTTCCATACTACGTTGCAATAGGGGCACTTCGTTTACCTTTTCGATTGTTTGTATCCCGGATAATGAAACGCAACAAATGTATGCAATTCGGTCACACGGCCGCGTATTGTTGCAATAAAAAACGCTGCGCAGATTGTGGAGGGAACCATGATGAAAATCCTTGCGCGAAAGAGCGCAAGTGTCTTCATTGCGGTGAAACTTCTCATGAACTCATTTATTCGGTATACATATTACAACGAGGGGAAAGAATCAAGCGTTCCTTAAAAGAACGTTCCAAGCGGACTTATGCAGAAATGCTTAAGAATTCCGTTCCAACGACTCAGGACAATCCCTACTCCATTCTGCAGAACGACGAGCCTGTTGCTGACGCTCCCAATGCAGGAAGTTCCGATACATCGCAGGGTGCCATCAGGAAAAGACAAATTACTTCTTTCCCATCACTCCCCAGAAAGAAGACCGAAACTTCCCAAATTGGAATGAAAACTCGAATTGAAGGTGCTGAGAAGAGACCGAAGCAAGTACCTCCTGGTTTAAGCGGTTCTTCTACGCACCAGAAGTCCACAGCAGCACCCAACACGTCTGTTTCTTTTCCGCGGTCGAGGCAACAGCCATAATCTGGCTTACTTGTGCTTTCTGACCTGGTGGACAACATTTTAAATGCTTTAAATATAAATGACCCTCTTAAAAGCATAGTATTATATTTGCTTCCGATTAAGAGAACATTTTTGAAAGAAAAATGTGGTTTTTAAGCAGCGTTCATATTCCTCGATGCCTGATTCAGTACAAGAGGTCAAGGATTTGACCACTGTAATACAGTGAAATTGCAGAAGTATCATCCCTAAACTAGATCAATTTAAATTTTTAGTTCATAGCTTTAACTGTGATGTATTTTCCCTCTGTGAAACATGGCTTTCTTCAGCCGCCGAGCTGAATTTCCACGATTTCAGCATTATTCGCCTCGATCGAAATGATTCGTTTGGTGGCGTACTATTGGGCATTAAAAAATGTCACTCCTTCTATAGAGTCACTCTCCAATCGATGACAGGTATTGAAGTTGTCGCTTGCCAGACACAAAACAATTACAAGGACCTCTGCATTGCCTCGATATATATTCCTCCTAGAACGATGGTAGGACGCCATCAGTTTTCTGATATCATCGAGACATTGCCGGAGCCACGGCTAATCTAAGGTGATTTAACTCACATGGAACAGCATGGGGATCACTCTACGATGACAACCGTGTCACTTTGATTCATGATCTGTACGACAACTTCAAATTGACAGTTTTGAATACTGGGAAAGCAACTAGAATAGCCAACCCTCCTGCACGGGCAAGCATGTTAGACATATCTCTGTGTTCTTCTTCGTTATCCCTGGATTGCATGTGGAAGGTAACCCAAGATCCCCACGGTAGTGGACCAATAATTTTATCGATGGCTAATGAATCAAGCTCTCGTGAGTCAGTCAATATTACGTATGACCTCACGAAGAATTTTGACTGGAGAAAATTTGGTTCAATGCGTGAAGCAATTGTTTCAATGCATGAACTTCCTCCACTCGAAGAGTATAACTTTATATCAGGTTTGATCTACGAAAGCGCACTTCAAGCCCAAAAGATACGTGTACCTGCCACCACTTTCCGACGTCGTCCTCCATCACTTTGGAACCATACAAACGAAAGTGAGGAATACTCTGACCGTTGGATTTTTAACTTTGCAAGGAGAGTTTACCCTGACTCCGATCCTGCACAAAACGTCGTACGCGACATTCCGCTTCAAAGCGATTATGAGAATTTTGCGATGGTGGAATTCTCAATTGCCCTTTTCCCATGTAACAATTCAGCTCCGGGATCGGATAAGATTAAATTGAACTTGTTAAAGGATCTTCCCGATTTGGCAAAACCGTGTTTGCTGAACTTGTTCGACAAGTTTCTGGAGCTGAATATTGTCTCGCATGACTGGAGACAAGTGAGAGTGATAGCCATACGAAAACCCTTGCGATCACAATTTGTATACGCTGATTGCAATGTTATCCTGTATTCGTAAATTGTCAGAGAAATGATTCTACTTCGTTTGGACAAGTGGGTCGAAACGAACATTTTGCTGTCAAATACGCAGTTTGGCTTCCGCCGAGGAAAAGGGACGAATGATTGTCTCGTGCTGCTATCTTCTGAAATCCGAATCGCATTTGCTCGCAAAGAACAAATGGCTTCCGTTTTTCTCGATTCAGTTTCCATGGAAATTCTCTCAGAGAAGCTTCATAATCGTGGACTTTCACCAATTCTGAATAATTTCCTGTACAATCTACTGTCAGAAAAGCACATGATTTTCTCTCATGGCAGCTCGAAATCTTCTCGTTACAGTTTTATGGGCTTACCGCAAGGCTCCTGCCTAAGCCCCCTCTAGTACAGTTTTTACGTCAATGATATGGATTATTTTCTAACTACAACTTGCAGACGATGGAGTAATTTCCATCACGAGTACTAATCTCGTCGTTCTGCAAAATTCATTGCAAGATACCCTGAATAATCTGTTCACGTGGGCCCTCAAGCTGGGTATCGAGTTCTCTACGGAGGAAACCGAAAGGGTAGTTTTTTCTAGAAAGCATGAACCCGCCCAATTCCAGCTTCACCTATCCGGCAAAACGCAATGCACTCTAAGTTTTTCAAATACCTAGGTGTATATTTTGATTCTAAATGTACCTGGAGGAGACACATTGCGTATCTGAAACAGAAATGCCAGCAAAGAATCAATTTTTTCCAAATAATTACCGGAACATGGTGGGGTGCCCATCTCGGAGACCTCATTAAGCTGTACAAAACGACGATATTATCGGTGTTAGAATATGGCAGTTTTTGCTTCCGATCAGCCAGGATTCATATTCTCAAGCTGAAGAGGATACAATATCGTTGCTTGCGTATAGTCGTGGGATGTTTGCATTTGACACATACGATGAGTCTCGAAGTCTTGGCAGGAGTACCCCCGCTTACTCTTCGATTCACAAAATTATCATACAGATTTCTCATCCGTTGCAAGATCATGAATTCATTGGTGATTGATAACTTCAAAAATCTACTCAAACTGACTCCTCAGTCAAGTTTTATGTCATGAGTATCTTCCCTCTGAAGTGCACCCTTCACCGGGCATCTCCAACCAAGTTTGCTTCCCATACTTTTGCAATTCCTCTGTCATTTTATATCTGTCCATGCGACAAAAAATCCATGGAATCCCAGATCATCTACGATCCGATTCTATTCCGCCGATATTCTCGGCAGGATATGGGAAAGTTAGATCTGATAAAATGTTCTTTACTGACGGTTCATACATAAACGGGTCCACTGGCTTCGGCATCTTCAATGAAAATTCCAGTGCCTCTTTCAAACTCAAAGATACTTGTTCCGTGTATGTCGCTGAACTGGGTACGATGTACAACGTACTAGGGATCATTGAGAAACATTGCCCATCGACCACTATTTTATTTTATACAGTCTCAGCTCAATAGAGGCAATCCGCTCAATGATAGTTGATAAACGCTTATCTTATTTCCTAACAAGAATAAGATATCTATTGAGTGTTTTGGTCCAAAAAATTTTCAAGATTACCTTAGCATGAGTTCCCTCTCATTGCTCGATTCCGGGGAATGAGAAAGCGGACTCGCTAGCTAAATTGGGCGCTTCAGAAGACACACTTTTTGAAAGACAAATTGCTTATAATGAATTATTCAACATTTCTCATCAGCACAAACTCGTATGTGGAGTGGAGATGAGTTCAGTCGTTGGTTACACACGATTATCCCTAAGGTCTCGACGAGTGCATGGTTCAAGGGGTTGAATGAAGGTCGTGATTTCATTCGCGTGATATCTCGGCTTATGTCCCATCACTACAAACTAAACGCGCATCTTTATCGCATTGGGATCGCAGTAAACAATCTTTGTGATTGTGGCGATGGCTACCACGACATCGAGCATGTTGTCTGGTCATGTATGGGGCTGTCCACATACCACGTGGACAGAAAAAGTACGATTTCAGACACCCTCCTCCCCCTCCGTGGACAAGCATGGACATTTGGTATACCCCTCTCCCTGCTGTCCAAGTGGACATTTTTCCTATTTCTTTGAAAAAAATGATCGGAAAAATAGTTGAATTGCGGCAATTGTATGTTTGTTTGCATTCTTTATTCTACGTTTTTACATTAAAATATAAAAAAAATTAAACGTACTTAATAATAGCGGTTTCTTCTCAATTATTTGAACAACTTTGGGGAACAACAACCCGTTTGTTTTGGACATTTTCTATCATAAATCGACGCAAGCTGACTGAGCTGTTTGAGTTTTCAAGAAAATCAGACAATGAAATCAAGTGCTTCGTTATTAGAATTCAATTATCGGAAATCATTGGAGAAAAATTAATTCTCGAAACAAGACAGCGAGTGTATAAAAATCGATATGAATATTATCACGCCTTTGAGGATATAAACATGTTGTGTTGTGCTATGTAGTTTTCTAATAAATGTAAGTCAGTGCCTAATATCTGATGCTGTTCACTTGCTCCGCAAATTCATCATCCCATAAGGCCAGTTTACTATTGCAAAATTTTTCCTTGTCTGAGTCTCAATAATGAGCCCCGCGCTTCATCTACCAATGATCTTTTGTCGTTTAACTTCATGAATCTTGGAAAATATTGAGTTGTCTGGAATAATCATGCCGATTTTTAGGAACAATTCAAAAGCAAAATATTTAAGACATTCATTTATTCGATTCTATGTGCCAAAATCTTTCGTCATCTTTTAGCAAATTTCAAAATACATCATCGCAGAACTTTTTTGTTTCCTCATCAAAAAAGTGTGTCCAATGAGTCGAAATTCTTGACCTTCAATATTTTTTCTTATCGGCCTGAACAAGTGATATTTATAAGACGCAATATCTGATGATAGCGGGGGAACTATCCATCCTAGCCGAACTCTAAGAATTTTTGGCAGGCCGTCAAAGAAACATGAGGTTTGGCAGTATTCTAGAAGAGGACATCTTGACTAAATATGAACGTTTACTCTAGATTGCCGATTTTGATTCGATTAGTGACGAATAGTACCAATAAGACAGAATTTCTCTCCTATCTCACCAGATACAAAAAAAATACTTTCTGTGAGTGAAGACCGACTTTGGAGATATCTAATGATGATCCATTTTCACCTAAAAGATCACGAATTGCTCCAAGCTGCAAGTTTTCATTGGTGAGTTGTTGATAGAGATGCGATCCATTCAATGTTTTCGATCAAAAAGTGTAGAACTCATACATTGTAGCGTTTTACGTAATCAAGGTTTTTACATTGACAGTTTCGAAACATCGAAAACAATGTCGTGTATTTTTAATATTACTCATGTAGAAAACTCTCAGAATACAGCATATTTTAAGCATATGAAGAAATATGAAATTTCCACCGCGCTTTGCTATGAGATAGCCTTTTATTCATAAATACGGATAAAATTCCGTATTCAAAACAATATTTTTCATATATTATTGAATAAAGATATACATTTTTTTCAAAATAGTTTTTAGTGTCCACGTGGATGGAATCTATACTCCCTCCCCCCTCCCCGTGGACAAGCGTGGACATTTTCGTAACCCCTAACCCCCCTTAAGTTGTCCACGTGGTATGTGGACAGCCCCTATCCGGTTCCATGTTGCCCGCTCTCATCTTTCTAGAGCATTGAGGGCACAAGGCAGTCAATCGGATATCCCCGTCCGGGATATCTTAGGTAGCCGTGATCATGATCATCTGCTCCATCTATACCTGTTCCTCAGAAACGCCGATGTTGTATCCCTCCTATCCGATCGATAAACTTTTACTCAGTCGCGACAATACATACACATACTCTTTACAGATACACGGGCCAAGATTGTGCAGCCCACTGATCATTCACCAAGAGCTGAGGATTGTACGCACCACGCCAGATATGGGGTACAGACTAGGGGGGCGTTGCTGATTAATGGTCAGCCGCATCCCAACAGGAAGTACCCCGTGTCGGGCACACGTACAGAGCATTGAAGACTGCAACATCCCAATTATGAGAACACTTGTAATACTAACCTCGAGCCAACCGCGAGTAATCGGTTACATATTACTAACATAAAAATATTGAACCCCGGCCCCGTCAGGCTAACGCCATATGAGCCTTAACACTTTCAACGTCCCGTCACCCAGATATGGGTGACACTTTCTTCGCTCGAATTGAGTAGGATTTTTAGAAGATATTTGATAGAATAGGCACCTAAATGTAACTATAGGATATGAAGAAAAATAATAAAATCATAACCATAATATTATACTGTTTATACTATACTTTTTATTAATTTATAGTACGGATGGTTTGTACTGCAGTATTTTGCAAAACCCCTATACTATGCCTTTGGCATGTGTTATTGTCAAAAATTCGTCTTCAATTGAAAACAAACATTGCTACATCATGTAAAAGTTATCTATAAACTAAGTTTGATCTTCATTTAATAATTTAATCGCAAGTTGGGCTCTGCAAGAAACTCAAAAACGTCGCATTGGGCGTCGAACGTGTTAATAAAAATATATATTTTGGATAAAAAAATATAGTAATCGGTATCCTAGCGGTATCGTATATAGTTTACAACCTATTCACATGCCTACCAAGTATTTTGTGCATAATTTCAACAAAATCGGTCGAGCCGTTTCGGAGGATTTCGACCACGAACATCGTGACACGAGATTTTTATATACATAGAGAAGAGAAGAGATATGCAACAATATTTGAAACTCACCAACAACCAACAGAAAGTGTCCAAAGTAGCCTCACACGATGGTACTCTGAAAGATTCAAACGCTGTTCATGTTGTTCATAGTTATTTGGAAAATCCATCTCAACCGAAAAAAGTAATTGAACCGGGAACAAAGCGATAAATGATTCTGGCTTAACCTGTGGCTTATCTCATCAACAATATGTCGATCAACTCGTTTCAACTAGTTTTCTTTAGTCCTCCGGTCATCGTTTGGTGCAGGACGAAAAATTTACGTACGCGGGATGCCGCGGTTAGACCTTGATTACATGTTCCAAATTGATTTTTTCTTGGAGATATCGATCTTCGTGTGCGATTATCAATACTGTCTCATCTAACCTCAACTCGTTCGCGAGTTTTCGATTTCTCATACCACAACCTAAGAGTTAAGAAAAAATGTGTTTACATAACAATAACAATAACAATATTTGACTCCTTAAAACCAATGTATCTTGACAATATTTGACTCCTTAAAACCAATGTAACTTAGCCCGTAGAAATGAATGAGCTTGTAAAAAAGTCCGATTCGATAGTCATGTAAAATTTGTGTTCATTTTCGTTCGCTTCGAAGATATCTTCCAATTGTATTCTTATTTCTACGGTTGGTTTATTCCGATGCCCCAAGAATATTCTCCCACATTTTCAAGTTGATTAATTATTCATCAACATCAAACAATTTAGAGAGTGGCTATAAATAACAACGTTTTTATGAATGCCATCCGCCGCTTTGAGCAGATACTCGTTCACCATTTGAGCATACGGCCATCCTTTAACTTTCATTCAACCGAATGCACAGCCCGGAAAAGCCGCTCAATCTTCACTCCCTCCAGTTGTATATCCTATAATTTTGATCAGAATCATGTCACCCATTTTATCGTTTATTGAATACCACACTCTATAGAATAGAACAGGAGAAATTTCTTTCGGACAACAAACCAGTTATAGCACCGTTCGATCGTGGATAAGAAAACATAGTTTTATTTAGTAGTTAAATGATAGAATGCTGAAATACTAACATAAGGTACGATGCCTAATTATGGCTACGATGACTTATGACCCAAGAAATTTTCGACCATAGAGCTGAGCCTTTTTTTCAAACATAGCTGACTTAATGGGTGTGTTTGGCGAATAAAACGGATTCATCAATTGCTTAATATATATTTCATACATTTCGTTGAAAAAACTCTTAATCCCTTCATCGTTTCGGTTATCGTGCACCATTATGAAGCGCAAATGCGACGCGGTAACAAAGCCAGAAACGAACCACTGGTTAAATTTGTCAATTGATTTTAGGTAGGTGTTGTTCGTCTTCCACTTGTGCTCATCAATTAAATCGAGAGCAGCATGAGCTATGAACTGATTAAGATGTCGATGATCTTCTTTCTGAAAAAATAAGATTAAAACATACGTAATGAGATAATAAAACATTAACATTTTGACACCTTTGGTACAAATAGTGTTAAATTAAGTTTTAATTAAGTGTTAAATTAACACTATTTGTACCGAACGTGTCAAAAAAACTTCTAACGCTATTTGTGCCAGGGGGTCCTTTGATTCCTTCTTTTTGTAGCCAGCATAGAAAGTTATGAGCACAGAAAACATAACTTGAAATTAAAAATGAAGTACTCCGCGCGAGCCTACAGCAGTGATTTAAATTGCAAATCGCCAAGAATACTTCCGGATGGGTATCCAAACATCGCTTATCAAAGGAAACTATTCAACGTAATTAAATATTAACATATATCAGTACAGTTTACTCCAAACAGTAAACAATACGTGAGCCCCCTGAGCGCGAGCCCTGCTTTATGCTGCCTACGCTAAATTTGCATTGGTTGGGATAGGGTTGCCAGAGTCCCGATTTGTACCACAATTTTGTTTTACCCTCAGTTTTATTTGACGTTTGACAAATCGGTTCAGTTAACACGTTGATCCCCATGCCAGTTCCTAGGAACAAATGTTGAGCGTGAGGAAATAAAAATAAACATGGTTTGTTTTCGGATATTTTACGATATGTGACTAATTTTTAGTCGAATTTCGGACAATTTTGTTTTGATACGATAATTATATTGTGTAAATGCTCTTGATGATATTGTGATATTGTCTTGTTGACACTGATATTGTGTAAATGCTCTTGATGCGGGTTGTATGGAAAGCGTAGCATGAAAAAAATGGGGCTTAACGTGTTAACGAGTAGAATTCGGTAACTGGATTGCCGTTCCAGTCCAGTTAGCGACCAAGTACTGTATTTTCATTAATAAACTGTGAAAATACTCAATGAATTTTTTAACGAAAACACAATTGAAAATGAAAAAAAAGCAAGTTGACTAACAACATTGTTCATAATTGGTACTACAGGTCGGACTCGATTATCCGGAGTATTTAATTTTTGATTTTCGGATATTTTGAATAATTTGTATAATAACTCCATATTGAAGAGCCAATATGAGTATCAAATGGAAGGGCTTGACTAATACAACGCAGTTATTTATGAAAAATGCAAATCCAAAATGGCCGCCACCACAAGATGGCACCATATGTATTTTTTTCACAACCCTATAAACATAGATATCCATGATCTTGATGATCTTTTGGATTTGCATTTTTAATAAATAACGAATGTGTTCTACTAGTCAATCCCTTTCATTTGATATACATATTGATAGGGTTCTGAGAAAATATGTAATCCGCCATTTTGTAGCGACCTCCATCTTCAATTTGAATTTTTCATAAATAACTGTGTTCTATTAGTCAAGCCCTTTCATTCGATACCCATATTGATGGGGTTTTGAGAAAACCCATATTGATAGGATTTTGAAAAAATATGTACATAATTCGCCATTTTGTACCGGCCGCCACCTTAGATTTTTCAGATCATGGAATACGCAGTTTTATAATAACACCAGAGATAAAGATGTGTTCCAAATTTCAGATCAAACGGTCAACAGGAAGGGAGTTAAATTTATATTAATGTGGTACAGCGCTACAGACAGAGTTACAAAGTTGCAAAGTCCCAAACATACAAACGGGTCCAAGCTAGATAAAACCGTATAATAAATAAGTGCGAAATCATAATTATATTACGTTTACCGAGAGAAAATTCGTTTTTCTTTGAATCGATTTTCCGAAGGATTCGATTATCCGGAGTGAAAAAAATCAATACTCCGGATAATCGAGTCCGACCTGTAATACTCATTTAAAAAATTATAAAACTTGATTGTTTTTTAATGAAATTTTATAACGAAAACACAATTGTATGTGTAAAAAAGCAAAGTGGCTAACCACATTGTTCACAGTTGTTATCAATTAACAAAGTGTAAACGACTTAAATTTTCGGAAAATAATAAAAAAAACTGAATGATATAAGTACACTGTTATTAGTTTGTTCACATCTTTTCACTGCAAATTCGATCAGTTATCACCAAAATAAACATGGCCAGTACAAAGATACTCATATTTCTATTTGTTTCTTACTTCACGCAACAGATTTCCTTTGAAATACGACGAGTAAAACAAACGCCGATCAGAAACGCATGGTCGAAAATAGCAGACGCTGTGGAAATGGTGAAAACCGGATGTCCCGTTCAAAATGCGGCCAAATTACATGGTATTCCGTTTTCAACACTACACGGGAATGTCTTAGGAAAGTATTTCAGACCAGGGCTTGGAAAAGCAACCTTTCTCGATGCCACTGAAGAAGCACGACTAGTTGAAAGGCTACTAGCTAAAGCAAAAACTGGATTCCCGTGAACACAAAGAGATTAGTGTCAAGCGTAGCACATTATGTGGGAAAATCAGCTGATTCCAATCCATTCAAAAACGGAATGCCTGGTCGTAAATGGATCAATGTATTCATTAACCCTCCTATACTCGCGTGCAAAATCATAACACGTATACTCGCGCACGGTGTCACAGACCGAAAATTTAACTTCTCTGTAATGTTGCCATTGTGTATTTTTCAGGCTTTATTGGCATTCATTTGAAGAAGAGGGTATGATTGAATGAAAAAACTCCAAAAAATATGTTTTCTTCGTCTTTATTATGTTTTAATAGTCATCCAATGTTGCCTCCTTTAAAGTAGAGTATTTTTTGATACTCCAACACAAATAACGAAATTCGAATTTTTCACTGTTATTGATTAAAAGTAAGCAACTGAATATAATTCATGGATGTATAAAGAGCTATAAAATAACATAAAAACGTATTAATCGATTGTGGTTTCATTGGAGTAACATAATCAGAACATAGCATAACTGCATGCT